>NW_027105412.1:324235-327608 GCF_000696795.3 Halyomorpha halys | reverse complement strand
CTAGAAACAAGTGGATTTGGGTGGTTGGGAAGTTCCATCCATGGAAGGAATGGTATCTGGTTTTGGCCAAATCGGCAATATATGGGACATTGAGGTCATGATGGATGACTTGATTTGTGACAAAGTAAGGAGCATTAAGGATTTTGGACTGTAAGGATTGGATTCAGGAGGAATTTGATGGATTAGTGGAGCCCAAAGCTCAACTCCAGATAGCCCTTATAATAGTCATGTAGATCAGGCTTTTGTAATGGATTGGCAATTTAGACCGTTTGTCTAATAAATGTTGTAATAGTCCAAATCGACGAGCAGTTTCCAAACTTTTCAGTCTTGTATGAGAATTCCATGTCAGTCGTTTGTCGAGATGTAGTCTAGCTAGGACTAATATATATATATATTTTATTTATTTATTCATTGACATTTACAACTGTTTATAAAATACAACAAGCAAATTTGAAGTAAAATCATAATGGCATGATACAGCATGTAAAAAAAATACCCAGTAGTAGAACTCTAAAAACATTTGACAATATAAGTTCAACTACAACATAAGTAAAGTTCAGGCGCCTCGGAGGATTGACAGGAATGAAAGAGGAAGC
Organism: Halyomorpha halys; assembly: GCF_000696795.3. Lineage (NCBI taxonomy): Eukaryota > Metazoa > Arthropoda > Insecta > Hemiptera > Pentatomidae > Halyomorpha > Halyomorpha halys. The sequence goes on along the minus strand of NW_027105412.1, from coordinate 327,012 downwards.
AAGGTTATAAATTAATGGTTTTGGGTGGTTAGGGAGTTTATTATGGAAGGAATGATATCGGGTTTGGGCTAGATCGGTTACATAAGGAACATTTAGGACTTCATGGATGGTTTCAATAGTAACAAAATAAGGAGCATTGAGGATTTTACGAAGGATTTTGGATTGTAATGATTGGATTCGGGAGGAATTTAATGGTTTAGTGGAGCCCCAAAGCTCAACTCCGTATGTCCAGATAGGCCTTATAATACTCATGTAGATCAGTCTTTGTAATGGATTGGCAATTTAGACCGTTTGTCTAGTAAATGTTATAATAGTCGAAATCGACGAGCAGTTTCCAAACTTTTCAGTCTTGTATGAGGATTCCATGTCAATCATTTGTCGAGATGTAGTCCTAAGTAACGGATCTGTTCGACAGGAATAAATGGGGTATTATTAAAGGATTCTGTTGGGCAAGAGGTCATTGGCTTACGACGAAGGGTAAATGTGATTTGGTGGGATTTAATGGAATTAATTTGAATCCTCCAATTTTGGCACCATTCTTCATTATTTTTGTTAAAATCAAGAATGAGTCAATATTTTCATTTTAAAAAAGTAACCCATAAATTATGAAAATTGTCAGATAAGTGAAGTTATTGTGAATACGTAATAAAAAATTGAGTTGGGACAAATTAAGAAAATTAAATTACATAAAAAAAATTTTAAAAATTAATTCTCGGGACAAATTAAAAAATATATATATAATAGCACAGTTAAGTTACTTTCACAAGCTGTTGTTTTTAACAATATATAAAATCAAGAGTTTTTCTTTCTTTCTGTTTTTTTTTTATTATTAAAATCAAGAAGGATTCAATAGTTTCATTTTAAAAAGTAACCCATAAATTTTGAAAATTGTCAGATAATTGCAATGATTCTAAACATGTAATTAAAAAATTGAATTGTGACTGTTTTTGTGACAATGAAAACAAATAAATCATAATAGAACAGTATATACTAATTAACCTACTTTTTTCAAGATTTTTCTTCGTTTATTTTGGATAGCAAAATTTTTATTAAATATTGATTGTTATTAATATATAATATTGAGCTCTGTTTGATTTTTTTTTTTGCCCCTGCCTTCTGTAACCGCAAATTATGATTTATCGTTAATAGTTGCCCACGCTCAGCGGAGAAGGGGGTGAGTTAAAGGAAAATAATAAAAAAAATAAATAAATCTAATCGCAAAAGGAAAAAAAAATGCAGAACAATAAAGAATTACTCCTTAGGCGCCACGTTATTTTTACTTGGAAATAACGAAAACCCCGAAGCATTATGCCCACAATATAACTAAAATATACCACTATATGAACAATTATCGAATTATGACCACTGGCGAATACCTTTACATGTAGATAACAGAAAACCTAGGGGTGTTACCTACCCACCTGTGGAATTATCGTAATATTCCGTGTACAACAAAAAAAAAAAAGTAAATTAACAAGTTGAAAGCAGAGAAAGAACAGACGAACTATATGGACAAAAGAAGAATATTATATATTCTTATTATTAAAAGAAGAAATATATGTACACAGAATAAAAAATTCTTATCAATTAATAAAACAATTAAAACTTATAGGTTGACTTAACCTTAATAACTATATTTACATTGTTATCCAAAAGAGTATAAAAGTGAATATAAAATAAAAACAAAATAAAATTTAGTTCAAACCCCACACAGTCCATGGGTGGACTCCTGGCAGAACATAAGGTTGTCCGATATTTCCTTTTCGTCTCACCTTCCCCACAAGTTTTAGGATGGCACCTGCTACAATTCTCTTACCCAGGACGTGCTGAAGAAACGTCACTCCACTATATCCGCACTTCTAGTGTTAATGACCGTCCATTGAAGTAGAACACCATAATTTTGAAAAAAACAAAACACATACGATGGCATTTCTCATATGGTGCTATTTCGGTTCAAACAGTAAAGGCAGAGGGCCTTTAAACTATTACCACTTCACATTGAACAATCGTAACGTGTTCCAAAATCAAACTGTCACCTTCACAAAACCAAAACCCACTCGTCTGATATGTTCAGTGTTTTGTTTTTTCCATGACAACCGTAACATCCCTTGTCTACGAAGATATCGCCAATGTTTTTCTTTCACCATGACAACCGTAACACTTCATTGGGTTTTTCTTTTTATTTTGTAAAAAGCTAGAATTATTCATTTTTTTTTTCCATTTTAAAAAGTAACCCATAAATTATAAAAAATGTCAGATAAGTGCAATAATTGTGAACATGTAATAAAAAGTTGAGTTGTAGCTATTTTTGTGACAAATTAAAAACAAAAAGAAGCTATTTTCTTGAAACTGTTGATTTTTTTAAAAGAAAATATATAATTAATATTGACTTATAATATAGAGCACTATTTAATTATTTATTTCCCGTTAATTCAATTGAGTTTTTCGTTTATTTATTTATTATTTTTTTTTTTTTTGTAAAAATCAAGAAGGATTCAATATTTTCATTTTGAAAAAGTAACCTATAAATTATGAAAATTGTCAATGAACATTTAATAAAAAGTTTATTTTTATGACAAATAAAAAGAAAAAAGGAGCTAATTTTCTGAAACTGTTGATTTTTTTTTAAATGAAAATATTTATTAAATGTTAATTATTATTAATTATAATATTGAGTACTGTTTGATTTTTTATTAGCCCTTGCTTCCATTGTGTGTGTTTTTTTTTTCATGTTCTACTATCTTCAATGTTTTCTCTTGTATAAAGTCTTACTATTC
>NW_027105412.1:313518-322451 GCF_000696795.3 Halyomorpha halys | reverse complement strand
GTACCACCAATGGGTGGTTCCTTCCCAAGATTTTCAAGTGTATATGAAACATACAACATATTTGCTTATTGTATTATTTTGTACAGTTGTAAATTACAATAAATAAATAATAAAAAAACCTTTTAATATCATTTATTAAATGTTTATTCTATTATGATCGTTATCTCGTTTTTTTTTATCCCTTACGAAGACCTGAAATTCAGGCTGAAACTTCGACAGAAATAAAATAATTTCAGTTTCACATATCTGGTTGGTTAATCCACCGACCGCACTCACTAACATATTTTTAATATTATTAATAGAATTCTATATTCAGTTCTGATATGAATATGAGACGTAAACTAAATGCAGTCTGATCGATACAGCCTAGGGGATGATAAGGACAAAATTAAACCAGAGGAACGCAATTGTGAATGCGTTTGTGACGAAATTGAGGCAATCAGGAGGCTATACATGGTTAATCAACCGCGTCGTATGATTTGTGATACCACATATAATGTCATATCATTAGAGCTCATTAATTTTGTACAAAATTTGCAATAACTCGTAGACTTTTTAGCATAAATTAATTTTAATAGCCAGTAATTTGAACTATACTATTTTTATCAAGAAATACTAAATCTACTCTAAAAAAAAAAAAAAAAATATCCTGCATTTATTAAAAAAATATGCTTTATAGTTTGGCAACTATCTTATTAACATTTTTTCAATATTATATAAAAAATATTATATCCTTTTATATAATATTATATTGGTATAATTTTAAAACACTTTTTAAAGATATTTTTATTAGGTAAACATACTGATTATTCAGTCTGAAGTAGATTTTTTTATTTTAAAAAGACATAATAAATAAATTTAAAAAAATTAATTACTTCTTCAATGCTGGATACACAGTTATAGGAATGATACCTATAAATGTTATTGTTTAATTTATTAGGTAAACTAACAAAATATATTTAAGAATTTATTATAAAAACTATACTAATAAAGACGTCTAATAGCCAAAAGATGTAATTATATGTAAAAATATATTTTAGAAGGAATGTGAATTATCTTTGGTTGAGTATATTTGATATTTAGTCATTTCTCTTTAATATTAAATAAAGCTCGTTCGAAATCAAATCTACACAAAGCTTTGTTTAACTGAAGAATTATACAATATGTTAGTTATTAACAGAGGTTTCTTTTGCTCATAAATGGTTGAACTTAGTCGAATAGAATTTTTACATGGATTTTTCGATTAATAAAAAACAGATTTGATCCAGGGGGTTGATTGATCTTAGAAATTTATTTGGTCTTGGTTGTGAAGCTAACTCATTCGGTAGCTCAAAAGCATTTCTAGCAGCATTAAAAAAAAAATAGTAGAAAAATACAATTCCTAGAAAAAAAAGTACCTAGAAAAAAAAAGCTGTAGAAAAATACAAATCCAAGAAAAAAAGGCACCCAGAAAAAAAAATGTGGAAAATACAATTTCAAGAAAAAAGGTACTTGATAAAACTACAGTAAAATACAATTCCAAGTAAAAAGTACCTAATGAGAAAACTATTTGGTCTTGTTTGTGAAGCAAAATAACTTATAAGTAATGAACAACTCCATTATTTAAAAACTGCTTCATTCAGTAGCCCAACAGCATTGCTAGCAGCATTTAAAAAAAAATGTAGAAAAATCAAAATCCAAGAAATAAGATGCCTAGAAAAAAACTGATAATAAATTAAATTCCTAGAAAAAAAACCGTAGAAAAACACAATTCCAAGAAAAAAATTGTGGAAAATACAATTCAAAGAAAAAAGGTACTTGAAATAAAGCAGTAGAAAAATACAATTCCAATATTAAAAGGTAACTAGAAAAAAAATCAGGTTCCAAGAATAAAGATACCTAGAAAAAAAGACTCTAGAAAAGTCAAATTCCAAGAAAAAAGGAACCTAGAAAAAAATGCTGTAGAAAAACACAATTTCTAGAAAAAAAAATTGTGGAAAATACAATTCAATGAAAAAAAGGCACCTAGAAAAAAACCTATAGAAAAATACAATTCCAAGAACAAAAGGTACCTCGAAAAACAAAACTGTGGAAAATACAATTCCAAGAAAAAAAGGTACCTAGAAAAAAAACTAGAAAAATACAATTCCAAGAAAAAATATAGCTAGAATGAAACCTGTAAATTGATAATAGTACTGACATTAATTCATAATATTACGATTAAAATTATATGTTTATGAATGTGAGTGTATATGTATATATATGAAAGTGTATAGGTTAAAGTGACAAGAAAATATATCAAGATGTAATGGCGTGATGAGGGACTAAGAGTACTGAAAAAGCGGGAAAACGTCATGGCATCTGGAAAATTGATTAAAAATTTTTACAGTAAATTTAAATTTACCAAAATCACAAAATTGTTTCTAACTACTGTATTTAATCATGATTGATTACATAGTATTAAGTATGATTAACAATTAGTATATGACTTTTTTAATAAAGCAATATCAGTAGGGATTTAACAACAAAGATAGTCTCAGGAATAAACTTTTAGTAGTATGACTAGGCGAGTTAGGAAATTTGGCGCTCGAGTCAATATTAGTGCTCAATTTGTTGTGAAGTTGCCAACACAAATATTTGATTAGGTTACAGGGCTTCCTTGTTTATTATTGATGGAGTCAGGATGTGGTCGTGGGGTGGGGATATGTAAAGGGAAATGAATTTATGAGTATTAAGTTGTTTGACGGGAGAATACACTACTGCAGGATATTCATTTGATCTTAAACAAGCTTCATTTTCCTAACCGTAATTAATATATAATACTACCCAACTACATACCTACTTGGTTGTCAGAGATTGTCATATGTCTAGTACAAATAGCTGAATTGATACTGCAGAACTACATAATACATAATATGTAGGCCGTAATGAGTACGTCTTGGGATGCTCCCCATTTAGTCTCTGTTAGCCTTTTCATCAGCTTCAGTTTTGATTGTCCTTCCTGAGTTCCTTTATGGATTTGTTTTAGCCAGGTCAGCTTAGAGTTCAGACAACACTGTAATCTTCTGCGACTACCATGCCGTAATACAAAAATTAACAACACCAGGTGCCGCAGAGTCACCCACGGAAGAAAAGTGCAGAAACATGGCTGCAATCATGAGAAAAGAGGAAGGGCTATAGCTCTGCAGTGGATACCAGGCCATGTTGGCATAGATGGTAATGAGCAAGCTGACAAGTTGGTTAAGCTTGATTGTGCAGAGAACCAGCCTGTTTTCCACTTTCCTACAGAACAGTGAAATCACTTATAAGCTCTTATTGTAAGGAGTGTACTGGATTGTACAAGTGCTAGACACAAAGTTCAAGCGGAAGGAAAGAAGTGGTAGAGGCTACTAGATAAGGATAAATGAATCCCAGGTAATCTTAGCAGAGCTGAGAGAGTGGCCTGTTTTCGGCTAGTCGAATTGTCATCGTAGATTCCCTGAAATGTCCTCTATACAACATGGGGGACATGGATGGGGACCATCTTTGGGCGTGAGTTGGTCTGGAGGATGTTGAGCGAGATGCGGACCAACTAAGAGGAAGACTAAAATTGTATTGGGCTGCAAGAGGGAAAATGGTGTAATAGCCCACTTCCTGTGGCGTAGGGAAAAAATAAATAAATAAAAAATAATACATAATTTTTATAAGGAGAAAGTGGTTAGTGGTGGGGCCAGTTTAGAATAAAAATCTTTAATGCACGATCATAAGGACTTAAATCACTTATTGAACATTTGGAGATTATGCCGTATTGCTAAGTACTGTCTCGGGATTTAGTCGGGATGCCAGGATAATCGCTGAAGGCAATGATCCAAAAATAAGTTAATATTAAGTGTGGCCAAATTGTTTTCTGGCCAGTAAACTTAAGTATAAAATTAAAATTGCCTTTGTAATTGTAAAGGGATCTAGTCTCAAAATAATAAACTATCTTTCATTTCATTTCATTAATAAAATAAACTCATTATTGGAGCGCCACTAACTAATCATTATATCAAAATTTCATTTAATTCATAAATGTAGGTCTGAGGAACTTTATTAATATACATATATTAGATGAATATAAATTAAATGATTCACAATATATTAAAATTATAATAAAAAGTTATATTTTTTATCCTAAGCCTTGCTAAAGGTAAAGGTTTACCGGTTCATCTAGCGGCGGAAAGATTAAGGATGTTAGGGCATTACTGGGAGCATTAAAATTTTATCGTCAGTTCTCGAAGGAAATGGCCGACATTAAAAGAACATTATCTTCTTCTAGATTCAAACAGTACAACATGATTCTGAAAAATGTTTAGCTCCAGGACAAATTAGATTTATGTAACATGTATTACTTGGTTTTATAACGAAAAACTTTACAAAAACTAAAATTAAGCATAAAATATTAATTATATGTATATATTTATATATCTTATTATATAAATATTAGTATTATATTAACAAAATACATGGTTAGCTGTAGAAACTCAAGCAATTTCGGTGGTATAGATATAGGAGGAAATACGTTTGAACAGGAAGATATGTTTAAATATTTAGGTTCTATGGTAACTAGAAAAAACGAAATTAATGAGGAAATAAAAGCTAGTTTGAAGGCGGGATATATTTGTTATTTTTCAATTTCGAAACGGCTTAGTTCGCGCGTACTATCGAAAAACTTATAAATTATAATTTACAAAACTATTATCCTACCCACTGTTCTTTATGAATGTGAGACGTGGCATCTAACACTAAAAGATAAACATTGTCTTAGGGTTTTCGAAAATAAAGTATTGCGCAAAATATTTGGATCGAAAAAGGATGAATTAACGAGAGAATTTAGAAGATTAAACAACGTTGAATTAAGGGACCTACACCCGATAAATATAATTCAAGTTGCGGCGTATAAGATGAGCGCGTAAGTTTGTAGGGCTATGTAACGAGTGGATACCGTCCGAAGGGTAGTCCGAAACGTAGATGGGAGGATTGCGTTAAACTGATTTAATGGAATTGGGTTTGGAAGGGCATCACAGGAAGGATGTATGCAAAGAGAGTTTGGTTGTATCGGCATCGAACCTTCCGGTTCATTAGGCCTTCATTATTATATTATGTATTTATAAATATAAGAGTCTTCCAAAAAAAAGTATATCTTTAACCCATAAGAAGTACTCAAGTTTCGTATTATTCTTTCCAATTACTCTGTAGGCATCAGGAATATTATTGGACCAAATTGAATAATACTAAATTTATGTTAAATACCTTTTTAGTGAAATTCTTTTTTCCCTTCCAATTTTTTCTTTATTTTAAAATAATTGCTATCTAGACTTACGGAGTTGAGCTTTGGGGCTCCACTAACTCATGAAATACCTCTCGTACCCAATCCTTGAAATGCGAAATCCTTCGTGAAATCCTTAATACTTCTTACTTTTTCACCAATCAAGCCAACCTTAGGACCACAATGTCCTGTATGTTGCCGAAAAAAAAAAAACACTTGTCTCTAACATGGCTTTTCCTTTATTGTCTGGTAATTCTCATAGTAGAGAGAAATGTTTTATTTAGTCATGGTGGCCAAATACATTGGATTGCTAAAATACACAGCATACCAATCAATCCTTCCTCGGACATATATACAATACATATATTTACATGAAGTAACAAATTTTTTTTTCTCTACAGTTTCCTTTTACAATCAATACTATTCTACACACTAAACACAAATACTTTCATTTTTTTTATATTTCACAATTTCACTCTATCGGGCAATTTAATTTCATTTAATTGAATTTATTTACTGTTATTTACAACTGTATAAAATATATAAACAAGTAAATTTGCTGTTGGTGATATAGTGACATGATACAAACATGTTGAGAATCTACCCATTGATTGAACTCCAATAACTTTTCTAGAGAAGATCTAGAGGCCATCTTCTTTTCAGACGCCTAGGAGGATTATTAGGTAATGAAGGAAAAGTCAGGTTAGAAACAAGTGGATTTGGGTGGTTAGGAAGTTTATCATGGAAGGATTGGTTCTGGCCAAATCGTCAACATATGGGACATTGAGGTCCTGATAGATAATTTGATTTAGTAAGGACCATTAAGGATTTTACGAAGGATTTTGGACTGTAATGGTTGGATTCGAGAGGAATTCGATGGTTTAGTGGAGCCCCATAGCTCAACTCCGTATGTCCAGATTGGCCTTATAACAGTCATGTAGATCAGTCTTTTTTAATGGATTGGAAGTTTGGACCATTTGTCTAGTAAATGTTGTAATAGTCGGAATCGACGAGCAGTTTCCTGTCTTTTCAGTTTTGTATGAGGATTCCATTTTTAAATTTGATTTCGATTTTGAATTTTTTTTTCATAATTTATTTAATCCCTTCTATTCCGAATTTGAATTTTGTTAGATAATTGCTAAATATGATCAGTTTTTATTTATCCATTAGTTGTTTATAATTACATGTTTTTAAAGCTATTTGAGATTATATATGTTTAATATTTTCTGGGATTTCCTGCCACAAACGAATTCCGATAATTAAAAATGATTTACTACATCGAGATGTTCAATGGACTAGATATTGATATAATATAAATTGATATAAATATAATATATATTGATAATACAAATTGATAATATATAAATTGACTGTAATATTTTTAACAATGCGATTCGGAGGAGAAATTCGTTTTTCAAAGAGATCGTAAAGGTAATAGGGAATTTTATCTATACAAATTGGTACAGTATGTATTTTCTTCTTTCAGGGAGTTTGATCCAACAAAGTTCTTCAAAAAATGGCGTTACATGCTCATGAACGGGAACATAGAAATCGAAAATAAACCTAACACATGCATTAAATGTCCTCTGAAGAATTGATAAGTCTTTGCCCTCTAGGTAATGAAGGAGAAGTCAGGTTAGAAGCAAATGAATTTGGTTGGTTGGGTATCTGGTTCTGGCCAAATCGGCAACATATGGAACATTGAGGTCCTGATGGATGATTTGATTTGTGACAAAGTAAGGAGCATTAAGGATTTTGGACTGTAAGGTTTGGATTCGGGAAGATTTTTATGGTTTAGGGGAGCCCCAAAGCTCAACTCCATATCTCCAGATAGGCCTTATAATACTCATGTAGATCAGTCTTTTGTAATGGATTGGAAATTTAGACCGTTTGTCTAGTAAATGTTGAAATTATTTGATTGATAAATTTATTCTTCCTAATTCACTCTCTTAGACTCCATTGATCCGTCACTCACGCTCGATCCGTTAAACAAATTTATGATTAGATAGCAATGTGAAATCAAACCAAAGGCATAATAGTCGCGGCAGTAGATCAGGTTACAGAAAAACAAATAAATACATATATAGATTTAAACAAATTTTTTTTAGCTAAATGAAATACAAGAATGAATAAATAAGTTTAAAAATTAACGAATAAATAAGGTTAGGGAGTAAATGAGGTAGAAAAAAACTAAAAAAAAAAGAAAAGAAAATGGCCTTGAGGTCTTCTCCTCCCGAAATGCTATTAGCGTTCAATGGATATATTTTGCAATTGTCTGTTTAACTAATATAAAATTTACTTATGAAATATGTTTTTAATACAGGTATCAATATCAATAAATTATTATTAATTTTTTAATATTGACAATACGCCAACGTTTCGGAGACTTTTCCGCCTTCAGGGTACTTTACTATAATAACTACTGATTTTTTATTATTCCGTTACGAAAGGTTGCTTTTAAATATCCACCTCTATTAAAGCTGATATTTTAGCAGATTTATTCTAATTTAAATTATGTTCAATTCAGTTTTCTAATGTTGTAGGTAGTTTCAATGATATAGAGCTCTGGATGAAAAATTAATTTTTTTTTAACATTTTGTATAATATGCCATTTCTTATTCCTTCTTACTCATCAATTTTGGCTATTAACTAGATATAGTTTTCCTAAAAGTAATCTGAAAATGGGGGGAAATTGATACGTCACCTACAGTTCCTATCGGTATTACGGGTTTAGTACAATAATGCGCCGCAAACTGGACCCTTGTGTAACCATATCGCTCTCAAAACCTCATTTTTTATATATTGTTATTTAAAAAAAAAAAAAATCATATTTAAGGTAACTAGACCACAATTATTTATATAAGACAACATTGTTTACATTTATCACAAAATATATTTTATTATGATCTCAGAACTATATATATTTTCCTCACATCTTTATTAATACATTTGATGCTTGTTTACATAAATATAAATAGTTGACCGTATAATTTAAAATATGAAAAAGATAGACTGGGTTGCGATCAAAATAGTTCCCAACTATTTTTTTGTTCGACGTTTAGCCCTCTTTGTAGGGCTTCATCAGGGCTGTATAGGTCATCAGACATATTGTTTATCCGTTCAAGACAATAGGTTAAACAAACATATTTGTATAGCCTTGATGAACTCTTGAATAGCCCTGATGAAGCGAAACGACCTACAAAGTGAGGCGTAACGCCGGACAATACCTAGTAGAAAACTATTTTCTTTTTTGACCGCAATCCTGACCATGTTCTTCATATGTATTATTGTTTATATTTCTCACATAATCTATTTTATTATGACCTCATAATAATACATATTTTCGTATCATCATTATTAATACATTTTACGATATTTTTTTAGTATGAATCAATCGCCATAATTAAAAAAATCATATCAATGACAAATTTTTAGGCCCTATTAAAAAAATATTAATATATGTAAAATTTTGTATGAAATAAATAAATGTTTTTATAAAATATTTTTTCATAAATCAAGACTGTTTGTTGACTTATAACTTTATTCTTTTGGATAACATTCCATTATGTAAAAATAATTAAAGTTGCAAATAATTTTTACATGTTTAGTAACGTTTTGGGGATAATTATTTTTTTGCTATGATGAACAAAACTAATTTGAATTAATG
>NW_027105412.1:311753-312817 GCF_000696795.3 Halyomorpha halys | reverse complement strand
GATGATTTGATTTGTGACAAAGTAAGGAGCATTAAGGATTTTACGAAGGATTTTGGACTGTAAGGATCGGATTGTTACTATTTAAAATTAATTATAATAATTGGAATGTATACTAATTGAGACCAAAATGCAATTTGAATTAAATTAATAACAAGCCTGACCTGGATGTATGGAAGGTTATAAATAGTTTGTTTATATGGTAGTGATAGTGTAGATTAATCACATATTGAAAGTTTTAAAAATTAATGAACTTTTAAAAAATAGGTAACTAAACATAAGCTTAGGTAAGCTTATTAATAGTTATTATGATTCTCTATTAATTGAATTTCTCACAGGGTGGTCTTGACTTATAATTAATGACCTGAACTGAATAGCCTGCAAAACATTTTAAAATTTTTGATGTAAGGTGAGAATTCATATTTGAAGGTATGTTATATTATTAGTGATAATGTTGTTGTTATAATTGTTACAAATGAAAACATAATAAGCTGTTAAATATTTAGATTGCTCTTGAGGATGGCCGATTTGGCCGAAACGTTGGACTATTGATATAATAATGAGTATTGAGACTAAACAAGGATACCATTTGATTTACTTAATAAATATACATATTTTAGTTTCATCTTTATTAATACATTCTATGAATTTTTTTTTTTTAGTGTGAATCAATCGCCATAATTTAAAAAATCATATAAATAACAGATATTCAGGGGCTATTAAGAAACTATTAAGGCATTTTTATAAATTCGTTAGGTGAAAGCAAAATATTTTATAAAATTAAAAATATTTTTCAAAAATCAAATTTATTTCAAGGTGCAGGTTTTATAATTGTCTCTTCTGATATATTTTTACGAAAGCTACCATATTAGTGCCGTTCTTACAAAGTTGCGAAATCGTAAAAAATAATAAAAAAATTCATAAATTCTATATTAGAATATTTTGCTACTAACTCATGAATTTATAAAAATACATATTTTTATTTTAATAAAGCCTACATATCTGTTACTTTTTTGATTTTTTAAAAATTTATATCGCTCTACAAATATTCATGACCTTAGCGGTTT
>NW_027105412.1:308962-310839 GCF_000696795.3 Halyomorpha halys | reverse complement strand
AGAATATTTACTTATGATCCTTCATAAATAAAATAATACTAAAATATCAAAATCTACCTAACAAAAAAAAATAATATCAATTATATTTAAAAAAGGAAAGATCTTTTGTCTGAAACAAACTTGCCCTAATAATTAAAAAAAATAAAACAGCACTCTAAAGAAGATAATTAATGAAAATAAAAGTATATAAGTAAGAATTAAAGTAAGAATTTGCTTCTAGATATTACTTCCACAGAACTGCTTATGAAGTAAGATTAACTTGAAACATATTAAATAAGGTGAAGATTAAAATTTTGTTCTGTGTTCTGCATTTTAGAACTAACTTTTTATCCTCCAATATCTTTTATCTGTTTTTTTAAAAATATCTATTTTATATTTTCTTTGTACACTACATTTATTACTTTAAATTTAATGTTTTTTTTTATTTTTAATATCTTTAGAAGCCCTCTTTTATCTTTTGTATTTTATATTTATATCTTTCATCAGTATTTTATGTATAACTGATCCTTTCACCTTAATTAATATCTTATCATATAAATTTACAATACTTTTTTACTTCTGTTCTATTTTGTATATTTTCAATATGTTAAGTTTATTATATCAATTATTTTATTTTTATTTTATTTGTGTATTACAATAATAATTTTTTATTTGTTTATGAGGCAATCCCCGAACTACAGTTAACCTGCAAAGTACTTAATTAAAGAATCATTGTAATTATAAAACAGTCAGCAAACTATTTGATTATTATATAAACTAATAAAAAAGCAGAATACCCAAATGGTGAATTAAAAATCATTTATATAAGCTAATAACAAACAGGGAACCCAAACTGGGGTTATTAGCCATAGAAAATAGAAAAATTTCTACATTAGCCATAGTGAAAAAAACTCAGAAAAATACGACATTACTTGGTTAATTTGTATATTGCATTCATGCCGTTTTCAATTTCAGGCGCTTTTTAAAATTGCTCGATTAAACTATATTGTAGTCTCTCCTTCCCGTTTTAAGCTAATATTTCAAAAGTGAAATACGACTGTCGCCCCCGGGGGTTTAGCTAGGGGTGTCCGGCGGGGAAGGATTGCCTTTTTTTGTGGTTTAATCTCCTCTTGTGAGATTGTGACATGTCGTTCATTGACCAACCTACTCGCTATAATTTTCTGTTTGAAAAACCAGATAAGTAAGGCAACCATAGAGGGCGGTAGTGGAGGGTTTCATACCGTTGTTAATTTCAGGCGCTTTTTAAATATTGCTCGATTAAACTTTATTAAAGTCTCTCCTTCCCGTTTTAAGCTAATATTTTAAAAGTGAAATAGGACTGTCGCTCCGGGGTTTAGCGGGGCGGGTCCGGCGGGGAAGGATTGCCTTTTTTTGTGTTTTAATCTCCTCTTGTGAGATTTTGACATTTCTTTTTTCTTCTTCGTTTTTTTTTTTTAATTTGTGTTTGTTATATAAATGCTATAAACAATGTAACACATTATATATACTCAAATCGTTTGTATTGTAAACATATTATATATGAAGTATGCCTTTCATGGCATGAAACTTGAATAAAGGAAATAAATTATCTCTTTATGTCGTTACCATATAGAGAAAAATATATATAATTTATTGTCGAATCAATGTCTGTAAAGATTTAGTACCATAAGTGAACAATAACATAACTAAAAATAAATTCAAATTTGTTGTTCAACACCAATTTGATTTTCATATTATAAATAGCCAACACTTTTAATAAACATTTCACAAACCAAATATTATTCCAGCTTTGGCTTATAATTTAAATCTTTTGATTTTCTTTTAATAATCTTTTTTTTTTAATAATTTATTTATTGATATTTACAACTGTATACACATATATACAACAAGTAAATTTG
>NW_027105412.1:305471-308162 GCF_000696795.3 Halyomorpha halys | reverse complement strand
TTTTTTTTCAAATATTTATTTATTGCTATTTACAACTGTACATTATAATACATAATAATTTTTAAGACAATATTCTAAATGCTGATTGTGGAGACCCTGGTGACAGCCCTATTTGCATACGGTGTGCCACGTACGCCCAACTCAATCACCTGCTCCTTGCATATGCAACGGCCTCAGGAGACAAATTGCAATTCAACTTGAACTGACGTTGTCCACTGTCCTTTATACATATCCTACCGACCTATTCTACCAATCAGTCCATTTCACAGTGTGAGTAACTGAATTCTAAGGGATATGAATATTTATATACAAATGTACACATATAATGGATTCATTAATATATGATTTTCTTACAAAATGTATGTTTACATAAAAATAATATGGAGTCCTGTTAGATAATTGATCCAAATTTAGGCCGATAGATAATGTCGAAAAACATATATGTTTTCAGATAAGTATAAATTGCTAACCGTGAGATTAAATTATTATAAGTACTAAAAAATGTGATAGTGAAAAAGTGATTCAAAAACTCTCATCACCATAATCTAGTAAAAATACTATCTAAAACGTAGAACAACACATCATTCTAGAATGTCAGAGTGTTGGTAGGAGATGAAAATTAAAAAAAAAAAAGAATAAATAACCAAATAAAAATGAACTATACGATTAGCTTATATAACTATATAAAGAAAATGAAACAAAATTTAATTGAGGTACATGGTTATTGTAAATTTATATGATAAAAACATTAATTATAATGCTCTAAATGTAGGTATAAGGAGGAAGTATCTGATGAATGTTAAATACAGATATAGAATATAATATAATAAAGTTGGATAATAAAATTTTTATGAAATCCATTAATTTACTTTCTTTTTTTTCATAGCATCCAAATTAGTACAGGAGTCCGACGGATAATTATAAACTAAAAAAAACAAAACTATAAATATAAAGTAATTTATTTAGTATAATGTGAAAATATGAGATAAATAAATTTAAAAAAAAACAGATAAAATATATGGTATGTATTAGTAGATAAGTTAACTTCTGAAATGCAGATCATAGAGTAAATTTTTCATTTTCCCCTCCAAATGCCTTGAGATACCTTAATTTGACAACAGTTTTTTGTAGAAATAATTTTTATTATTTATTGTAATTTACATCTGTACAAAATAATTAATACAATAATTAAATATGTGGAATGTTTCATTTACACCTTAAAATCTTGGGAAGGAACCACCCATTGGTGGTACTTCAAGCACTTATTTAAATTAGAAAGTCCCGTGGCCATTTTCTTTTCAGGCACCTCCGAGGATTATCAGGGATTGTTAAGGATGAGATATTAAGAACTAACGGGATAGAATCGGGTAAGGACTTTGGAATGAAATGACGCATATCTGTTTTGGGCCAATTCTGCAAAGAATGTTAAGGTCTTTGTGGATGAGTTTATTTTAACGTAATAAGGAGCTTCAAGGATTTAGGATTGTATGGATTGGATTCCGGTGGAATTAGAGGGTTTGGTAGAGCCCCAGAGCTCAATTCCATATGTCCAAATTGGTCTAATTATCGTAGTGTATAATAGTTTGTTGTAGTGAATGGGAAGTTTAGAGCGTTTGTCAAGTAAGTGTTGTAGCAATCGATATGTACGAGCAGCTTTTTATCGTTTTAGTCTTGAATGTGGATTCCAAGTAAGTCTCTTGTCAAGATGGAGTCCTAAGTACCAAATCTGTTCAAGAGGCGTTAGTGGAGTATTTAAAAAGGATTCTGTAAGACTGTTGGAGGGTAGAGGTTTACGACGTAGAGTAAAGGTGATCTGGTGAGATTAGTCAGGATTTATTTTGATTTTCCAGTTTTGACACCATTCTTCATTGGATGTTAGGTGTGTCTGTAGAGTTTGCGATGCATTAGTTGGGTCGTTGTTTACAGACAATATACATGTGTCATCAGCGTATGTTATTAGGACTGTGTAAGGGTGGGTTGGGATGTCAGCTGTATAAACGGTATAAAGAAAAGGACCTAAGATACTACCTTGAGGAACACCGGCGGACTGAGAAAAGAAAGATGAGTAGGCTAGGTTATGATTAACTTTAAAGGTTCTATCAGTGAGGTAGCAGCGGATTATAAGGAAATATGTAGGGGGTAGGAATTGACGAAGTTTATAGAGCAGACCTGGATGCCAGACACGGAAATAATATTTAGATTCCGACAAATAAAGTTATAATTTTATTTTTATTTTTCTTCTTTAGAGTGATTTTATTTATTTTCATTTTTGGGGAATATTTTTATAAGACGAAATATTATTAAATGTCAGTGTTTCGACCCACACTTTTGGTATTCGTTAGAGCTAAAAGACAGTACTAATGTGAGTATAAAAATTAAAAAATATAAATCCACTACTAAATAATACAACCATCATCGGAAACTGCGTCCAATCAACACCTTGACCACTAACTACCGTATAACTCATAGTTTGGATCATTACAAGGACTAGCAACTATGAGTTATCTCCTAGTTCGTGTTATGACATTGGTAACAGCTACGGTTTAATTAGTCGTATATGAGTATAAATGTGACTACGACAGTGTTTGCTTCCTAGCTATAACCAGAAGCATTGTAGAAGTCAACTTAGTTTACTTAAAATAGTTCATTAGATTCTATTTTACTTACTTTTTAGGAACCGTCTAAAAATAA
>NW_027105412.1:298427-299718 GCF_000696795.3 Halyomorpha halys | reverse complement strand
TCGTTTCCTACCAGAGTCATTCATTATTGCACGTCAGAAAAATTAATCTTGATATTCCTAGGCCTACAACGGAAATCTTAAGCCTAAAAAAAAATTGATTTTCTCTAAATAATGTTTTTGCGGTAGTTCATCGATTCAGGAACAACATTTACGCTAAAGTTGCATTAAATTCAGTAAGCTTTTATTGTCTTTTTTAAAATTTATTGTTGGATTGACATAGTTTTTATAATTTCTTTATGAGCAATAAAAAGTCAATTAAAACATGAACCTGCTGTATATCTCTGGAACTCCATTCCCTCTAACATACATCATGTAATTTCCTCGTTTAAATCCCTTATATTTCACAACCTTTTGCTTTACATATCTTACCCATTATTACAATAGTACAGATATTTTGTAGTTAACTTTTTGTTTTATTTTTACTTAGTCAGTTAGTATTTTAATTAATATATTTTTTCTCTCTGTATATATGTCATAATTAAGTGTGGCCACACTTTTTTATGACCAATAAGTGTTATTATAACATTAAAATTGCCTGTTTAATTGTTCTACAGGTACCTAGTCCCAGAATATTAAGGATATAAGGAAATATGTTGAGGTAAAATTTAATTTCACAAAAGAAATCATGTCAATATCTACATTGCTTGGAAAAAGAATTAATGTACACTGTTTTCATTTTATTATCATTCATTATTGATGCATTCTTCTCCTCTCTTTAGCACAACCATTGCTCTATATTTCGTAAGATACTATCTTGAGAAACACCGGAGGATTGAGAAAAGAGAGATGAGTAGGCTAGATTATGATTTACTTCTAGGTTTTATCAGTGAGGTAGGAGCGGATTATAAGGAAATATGTAGGGGGTAGGAATTGACGAAGTTTATAGAGCAGACCTGGATGCCAGACGTGGAAATAATATTTAGATTTCAGCAAATAAAGTTATCATTTTATTTTTTATTTTTATTTGTCTTCTTTAGAGTGATTTTATTTATTTTTATTTTTGGGGAATGTTTTTATAAGACGAAATATTATTAAATGTCAGTGTTTCGACCCACACTTTTGGTATTCATTGGAGCTAAAAGACAGTACTAATATGAGTATGAAAAATGAAAAATATAAATCCACTACTAAATAATACAACCATCATCGGAAACTGCGTCCAATCAGCACCTTGACCACTAACTACCGTATAACTCATAGTTTGGATCATTACAAGGACAACCAACTATGAGTTATCTTGTAGTTCGCGTTATTACCTAGGTAACAGCTACGGTTTAATTAGTCATATATG
>NW_027105412.1:294492-298057 GCF_000696795.3 Halyomorpha halys | reverse complement strand
ACATGATGTATGTTAGAGGGAATGGAGTTCCAGAGATATACAGCAGGTTCATGTTTTAATTGACTTTTTATTGCTCATAAAGAAATTATACAAACTATGTCAATCCAACAATAAATTTTAAAAAAGACAATAAAAGCTTACTGAATTTAATGCAACTTTAGCGTAAATGTTGTTCCTGAATCGATGAACTACCGCAATAACATTATGTAGAGAAAATCCGTTGTAATCTTGATATTCCGTTGTAGGCCTAGGAATATCAAGATTAATTTTTCTGACGTGCAATAATGAATGACTCTGGTAGGAAACGATTCACAATATTCTGAAAGTCATGACATTCTCATTATTTAAAGACCCATATTTTAAAACGATCCTAATTGGGGATTTTTTACTCTATATAGGATGGAGATATCGCCTACATGTCACCGGAGTGTAGGGGTCAAGTTTTCATTCTGTGGAACCACCATAAATAAAAGGCAAATCTTCCCTCTGGCTAATGACCTAAAGTTTCTGAGGCAACACCTCAAATCCTTCGGTTACAAACGACCTCATATTTGGTACTTGTGTTATTTTTCTAGATTAGTAAACTTGTTAAAGCCACCTCAAATCGACTATGTCTTTTTGTTGGAAGGCTTTAAAAATGAACAAACATTTATTTGGTTAAATTTAAACATGGTAAAAAAAAAACCAACTAAAAACTAACATAAACAAAACATACAAGTAAAAATAAAAAGCCCTTTCAGATAAAAATAAAATTAGATAAATAAATTACGAAAACAAAAGAGACAAATTTACAAACAATATAAATATGTAAAATAAATACTGCTCGACGAAACGTTTGCTCCACTCCGATAGATCCGAGGAAGAGTGCTGCCGAGATAGGTCGCAGCTCTTGCTGCTAAATAAATCGCTGCAATGGTCCAGAGTTGGTGTAGTGTCTCATTGATGGTCCGAATTTCCAACAGTCGTGCTGTATTAGACAAAATGAACGCAGACAGGGCTGCTAATGACGCTACCAGGGCCACTAATTAGTCGGAATTGGAATTAATAAAGTGGAAACACAGAAAAGGTCTGGTTCCGAACTGTAATGACTCACTAACTCATTAAAAATGTCCAAATTATTAAATTATAAGGGCAGGCAGGGCTGCTTAGATGCTACCACCGCAACTAATTAGCCAGAACTGCTCTAAAAAACTAAAATGGTCGGTTCGTTGCTAGGTGACTCTTCTTAGCAACAATTATCACCCCTAGCAACTGTCTCTATTACTCATTATTACAAACAAATATAATTACACATTTTTCTTTTCAAATAACTAAATCTAAATAAAATATACAAATAAAAATAACTTTTTCTAAATTAAATACTAATGAAACTCAAATACTATTTACAATTATTTACAAGGTAATTATATTATGGCGTTAACAAAACTAATATAATTTTCGTGTAATCTAAATATTGACCAGATAAAAGAAAAAACCTAGATACAACTGCAATACTCCGTATAGTTTAAACAAAAGATATCGTCACATGGTGTCAGAAAGTTTTCTAAAGATGAAGCAAGATGAGTCTACCTAAGGCGCGAAGATAACGCCCACAGAGACCCATCTAGCCTACTTCCCCAGTACTTGAGTAGCGGAGTTGAGGAAAAGAGGGAGGTTCTGTCCCCTCCATCTTGTCCATTTGCAACCCCATTTCTTCCCTTTCTTCAAAGCTGAGAGGACCATCAACTTGGGTGGCCTTTCTTAGTGTGAAAAAAACCAGGAGGGATTGATAGTTATTATTTTTTTTTTAGATAATTGTTCGATTATGGCGACAAGAATATCGTTGTATAATAAAACAATTTTACAACTCTATGGTGCCTACGTTTCGTACCTTTATTGTTCATAAAGTCATGACTTAAAACAAAACACAATTTTTTTAGAAAAAAAAATCTTAATTTATTGGTAAACAATAAAATGTACACTTTCTAGTATAAGATTAATCAATAGAAACATTACTCATAATTTTTTATTACTGTGTATTTTACACAGCTCTGGCACGACTAATTCATACAAATTTTACGCCAGAACTCAGTAAGTACTGACAATTATAAATAATGTTTATATCTAGATTAAATTTTTTTAATTGTTTAAAACTATACTCCATTAATATTCTATAAAATTTGTATTTCTTACAATAGGATTTTGTAGAATAAGTATATAAATAATAAAGACAAAAAATCTCTTCAACCCATAAATGGTCTGGGATGTAGTACTTTGTATGGAGGTACTTTTTCTAGACCAACGGTTATGCTAGGAGTCACACTTGACCATCAGATTAATACTCAATTAAGGGTACCCACTTGATGAGGCTGTTTAGACTCCAGCTCCCGAACCCAAAGGGTTGACTCAGTGCTAAAGTGGAACATAAAATATTATCTGCCACAGGTGGATTAGAACCGCGTTCAGAATTATTAGCACAGTGCTTTTAACACATTTCAATGTTTGCGACTTAGTTAATGATCCTTTTTTTTTTTTTTTTTAGAAAACTGTTCACTGTAGGGTATGACAATGTAAACAATAAAGTCATGAAACGTCCTCTCAATATAGTGTTTTTAATATAGCCACAAAAGTAAATATTATTTCCAGTTATCAATATAACATAAGGACTCATTTAAGGAAATATTTTTACTTTTTTTTTTTTTTAAATTTTCAATTTTTAATAATGCATCGTACGATTCCCTCCCAAAAATGATCTATTCCTAATTTTTTTCCTCAATGGCACCTGTTAATATAGGATAACCTGTATCCCAATGATCCACCCACATTTAATAAATTTAAACATTATTTTAATATTGCAATTATCCTAATTCTATATAAGAAATAATAATCAAAATAAATAAGTTTAATAATACAAATATAACTCTATTTGTATAAAAACAATTAAATATTTTCCACTACCACCCATGAAGGGTCATTCGAGAAATTATTTCTAAGGGAGTAGTTTTACTAGACCAATGGTTATGCAAGGAGGAGATTTTATCAGAATCACACTTAATCTCTAGTTTTGTACTCTAGGGGTAGCGAATTTAAGAGGCTGGATGGATCCCAAAGGGCTCACAAACCCACTAGGGTGACACAGCTACTGCGAAATATAAGATAATTATCTGCCGCAGCCGAATTCGATCTCAGTTCCTTGAGTTAGTAGCACAGTGCTTTACCAATGAGCTACCCACTCACCCAATATAGAAGTATATGTACATATTCTTTTTTTTTACATCATAGATTGAGCCACTGCAACTAACCCCTTTATGTTTGTAACAATCTAATTGTGTTTTGAATTATCCTCTTATGCTTCATAGATGAAATAACACAGTTATCACACAAAATGGCATTAGTTTAACAGCGAATGAATTAGACCAGCTTTCTCATGAACGCTTAGATTGCAAATTCTAAACATGATAATATGGTTTCCAAGGTTAAATGAGTTATTGTATCCGTGCAAACTTTATGATTACTAGCGGTATTGTAATCAAAAGCAATGGGATTGATATTCCGACAAAGGAAATTTCGCTTGCCATATACAAAG
>NW_027105412.1:292935-294442 GCF_000696795.3 Halyomorpha halys | reverse complement strand
TTGCTAAATAAATCGCTGCAATGGTCCAGAGTTGGTGTAGTGGCTCATTGATGGTCCGAATTCAATTCTGTATATTTTCAATATGTTAAGTTTATTATATCAATTATTTTATTTTTATTTTATTTGTGTATTACAATAATAATTTTTTATTTGTTTATGAGGCAGTCCCCGAACTGCAGTTAGCCTGTAAAGTACTTAATTAAACAATCGTTGTAATAATAAAACAATCACCAAACTATTTGATTATTATATAAACTAATAACAAAACAGAATACTTAAATGTTGAATTAAAAATCATTTATATAAGCTAATAACAAACAGGGAACCCAAACTGGGTTTATCAACATTAGCCATAGTGAAAAAAAAAACAGAACAAAATCGATATTACTTACTTAATAAAATAAAAGAAACAAATACCATACATCTTATTGTGAAAATAACTAATAGCATACAGTAAACCCAAACTGAGATCTGCCTTTGTCAGAGTGAAAAAACCCCAGAACAAAAACGACATTACTTACTTAATTTGTATATTGCATTCATGCCGTTTTCAATTTCAGGCGCTTTTTAAATACTCCTCGATTAAACTATATTAAAGTCTCTCCTTCCCGTTTTAAGCTAATATTTTAAAAGTGGAATGGGACCGTCGCCCCCCGGGGATTTAGTGGGGCGGGTCCGGCGGGGAAAGATTGCCTTTTTTTGGGTTAAAATCTCCTCTTGTGAGATTGTGACATGCTATACATCGACCAACCTACTCGCTATAATTGTCTGTTTGAAAAGTCAGATAAGTAAGGCTACCATGGAGGGTTTCATACCGTTTTTTAATTTCAGGCGCTTTTTAAATATTTCTCGATTAAACTATATTAAAGTCTATCCTTCCCGTTTTAAGCTAATATTTCAAAAGTGAAATAGGACTGTCGCCCCCCGGGGGTTTAGCTAGGCGGGTCCGGGGGGGGGGAAGGATTGCCTTTTTTTGTGTTTTAATCTGCTCTTGTGAGATTTTGACATTTCTTTTTTCTTCTTCGTTTTTTTTTAATCATGTGTTTGATATTTAAATGCTATAAACAATGTAACAAATTATATATACTCTAATCTTTTGTATTGTAAACATATTATACATGTAGTATGCCTTTCATGGCATGAAACTTGAATTGATGAAATAAATTATCTCTTTATAGGGTTACCATATAGAGAAAAATGTATATAATTTAATGTCGAATCAATGTCAGTAAAGATTTAGAACTACAGTTGAAAATTAACATAACTAAAAATAAATTCATAGTTGTTGTTCAACACCAATTTGGTTTTCATATTATAAATATTCAACACTTTTAATAAACATTTCACAAACCAATTATTATTCCAGCTTTGGCTTATAATTTAAATCTTTTGATTTTCTTTTAATAATCTTTTTTTTTTCATTATTTATTTATTCATATTTACAACTGTATACACATATATACAACAAGTAAATTTGCTGTAGGTGACATAGTAACATGATAAAAAC
>NW_027105412.1:291695-292197 GCF_000696795.3 Halyomorpha halys | reverse complement strand
CTCTAGTTTCCAATTATGAATTTCGATTGCGCTTTGAATCTATAAAACACATTCGGTACTCCAACGCTTCTGGTCAGGTTAACATCCCCTTCTTTAATGAAAACATTCATTGCACTTTTAGATTTTATTAAAATTTTAATCTATTGAAATCGAAAATAATTTCCATGATTAATGGATTTGTTTGATAAAGGGTTTTCTCAAATAGGATTCACTCTTGAGAATAAGTAATTTTACACCCTAACCAGGCAGAGGAGGAGAGGCCAGAATGAGAGAGGGAGAGAGAGAGAGAGAGAGATATAAGAATACTCTTATATTTTTGGTATTACAATCTGCTTGTGAGGTTGTTACAATAAATTCAATCTGATCAATCATTCTCCACCTGAAATTCAGTAATTTTTTATGATTTAAAAAAAAAATAAAAATACAATGTTTTATACATATATTTATTCTCTTTATTGAAGTTTCAGGGAAATTTTTAGCCCTTCTTCGGCATAATATAATT
>NW_027105412.1:290576-291450 GCF_000696795.3 Halyomorpha halys | reverse complement strand
TTTCATTCCAAACTCCTTACCCATCCTAACCCATTAGTTCTTAATCTCTCATCCTTAACAATCCCTGATGTTTCCCCGAGGCACCTAAAAAGAAGATGGCCACGGGACCTTCTAATTTAAATTAGTGCTTGAAGTACCACCAATGGTTGGTTCCTCCCCAAGATTTTAAGGTGTAAATGAAACATTCCACATATTTAATTATTGTATTTATTATTTTGTACAGATGTAAATTACAATAAATAAATTTAAAAAATTATTTCTACAAGAAAATATTGTCAAATTAAGGTAACTCAAGGCATTTGAGGAGAAAATGAAAAATTTACTCTATGATCTGCATTTCAGAAGTTAACTTATCTACTAATACTTACCATATATTTTATCTGTTTTTTTTTTCACTCTCTCATATCTTCTCTTTATACTAAATAAATTACTTTATATTTATAGTTTTTTTTTTAGTTTATAATTTTACTATCCAACTTTATTATATTATGTTCTATATCTGTATTTTACATTCATCTAATACGTACATTTATTATTGCTTCATTTTCTTTATATAATTATGTAATCTATTTGTAAAGTTAATTTTTTATTTGGTTATTAATTCTTTATTTTTAATTTTTTTCTCTTACCAACACCCAGACACTTTTGAGTGATGTGTTGTCCTATTTTTAAGATAGTATTTTCACTAGATTATGTTGATGAGAGTTTTTGAATTTATATCTTTATAATCACATTTATAATCACTTTATATCACATTTTTTAGTACTTATAATAATTTAATCTCACGGTTAGCAATTTATACTTATCTGAAAACAAATATATTTCTAACATTATCTGTCGACCTAAATTTGGATCAATTATCTAACAGGACTCC
>NW_027105412.1:288729-290526 GCF_000696795.3 Halyomorpha halys | reverse complement strand
TTTATTCTCTTTATTGAAGTTTCAGGGAAATTTTTAGCCCTTCTTCGGCATAATATAATTCCCTGTTTAAAAAATTAATTATGTTTTGATGACGTCAAGCTATTGGTTAGAGAAATATAACTTTTTAATTATAATATTCCCGTTGTGGGGGGATATTATCAGAAATAATTACAGCAATAGTCATTGCTGGAAATAGTGATGCTATTTTTTTTATAGAAACGGAGATAAAAAAAAGCTAATTATTGATTGGCCGGCAACTTTTTGTGGTTTCTATAGATATGAAGATTTGTCATCTTCTCTCTCTCATTCTGGCCTCTCCTCCTCTGCCTGGGTAGGGTGTAAAATTACTTATTCTCAAGAGTGAATCCTATTTGAGAAAACCCTTTATAAAAAAAATCCATTAATGATGGAAATTATTTTTGATTTCAATAGATTAAAATTCTAATAAAATCTAAAATTGCAATGAATGTTTTCATTAAAGAAGGGGATGTTAATCTGACCAAAAGCGTTGGAGTAACGAATGTGTTTTATAGATTCATAAACGGAAACTAGAGCCTTTGTACATGGCAAGCGAAATTTCCATTGTCGGATTGTCAACTCTATTGCTCTTCTTTACAATACTGCTAGCAATCATAAAGTTTGCAAGCATACAATAATAATACAATAAGTAATTCAATATTATGGATTGGCTATTCAGACCGTTTGTCTAGTAAATGTTGTAATAGTCGGAATCTACGAGCAGTTTCTTGTCTTTTTAGTCTTGTATGAGAATTCCATGTCAGTCGTTTGTCGAGATTTAGTACTAAGTAACGGATCTGTTCGACAGGAATAAGTGGGGTATTATTAAAGGATACTGTAGGGCAAGAAATCATGGGTTTACGACGACGAATAAATGCGATTTGGTGGAAACGAAATATTGAACAATAAAATCTAATCCATGAGATTATTATGGATGACCTGAGTAAGACCCTATGGCTTATCTCTTAAACCTCAAATTTTGATATTAGTTAAAATTTCTTCTCTTGTTTGATTATTAAGTTTCATTGTTAAAAATAATTAACCGAATCAATTTATTTTCATTATTCAAGAAACTTAGCCTGAAACGTCCATCCAGAGAGTATGATCTCAAAAGATAGCATATTGTGAAATACGAAGGGACCCAGAGGGCGCACTAGACATTATCAGGTTATACACAGCCTCAGAGCAAATTGCCCATAACCGAGCTTTTTGCTATTGCTTCAATCTCCCCCTCCCCCCGTCTTACCATATGAATATTTCATGCAGCTACAAGCCATCAAGACAAGACTTTTATTTATAAAAAAAATCCCCTCTCTTGCTTTTTTTTTTTTTCATAATTTCCTCCTCGTTCCTTTAAAG
Source organism: Halyomorpha halys (assembly GCF_000696795.3). Lineage (NCBI taxonomy): Eukaryota > Metazoa > Arthropoda > Insecta > Hemiptera > Pentatomidae > Halyomorpha > Halyomorpha halys. The sequence continues at coordinate 289,149 of NW_027105412.1, read as the reverse complement.
AGTATACATTAAAATACTTCATTAAGAATTTAAATTAAAAAATATATATAATGAGGTTTAGATAGTTGACCGTAGATTACTAATTGAAGATGGTCGGAAGGAGGAGGGGGTATGGTCAGCAAAAATAACATGAATAAACAATTTATGCCGACATTTCGACCTGAGTTTCAGATCTTAATCTATAGAACAAAAATAAATAACAACCATCATTTAGAGAAACATAAAATTAAAAAGAAATTGTATACTAAAAAATTTTGAATTATACAAAATATTGAATAGAATAATACCAAATAGTTGATTGATAACACTGAAAGATGAAATATAATAATATATAGGTATGAATATATGTATAATATAAGATATGTATACAATTAAACTGAAAACAATTTGAATACACATATTGAACAATCTGACACAATG
>NW_027105412.1:277876-288480 GCF_000696795.3 Halyomorpha halys | reverse complement strand
TTTAGAAGAATTAGGTTTAGAGGGGCATCACTGGAGAATGTATGTAGAGAGCTTTTAGTGGCATCGGCATCGAACCTTCAGGCTTTTTAGGTCTTTATTATTATTATTCAACATTATTTTTGTGTCTATAATGCTAGTTATTTTCTTTCTAATCGTTCTGTTATTCATTTTATTCATTATAGTTGTAATCTTGTTTTTTTTTCTTATTATTAGTCCTGATGAAGATTTGAAGTTCTGGTCGAAACGTTGGAATAATATAAAGTAGTTGTAATGGTTGTTTAGAGCAAAAAGCTACTGACGATTATCATTGTCTTTGTAACTAAAAATATTATAAATAATGTAGTTAGTTATATGAATATTGCTATATGCCTTTCTGCATAATCTGAACAATAAGATGACTCTAGATCCTGCATTTCCTGAACTACGGAGTCTCTGTTTGTGTAAGTTGCTCACGTGAGGAGGAGGTCGGGTGCGTACTAAACGGCATAGCGGTCTTTACGAAGGATATCGGTGTCATGAATATATTAGCTCCACGTCTGGAGTATATCAAAGGAATGAGTGTTTTAGGACAAAGTGTAAATCTTAGAAGGACAAAAATAGGACACTAATAATTTAGTGTGTATATATAATTTTTTTAGTCAAGAATGTTCTGCAATTTCTAGAATTAGAGATGTAGAAAGATTAATTGAATACAATTGAAAGTTTTGTATAAATTAATTTATTTAGTTATGTATACATTGGATTAATTATTGAATAAATTACTTATTATACATATATATATTAAGTGTACCCTTATATACAAACGGATGGACACATAGTAAATATAGGAGCGCAGTTACTGGCCTATGCGGCCGATATATACGTCATCAGTAGTCATTACTGATGACGTAAATTAAATAACAAAAAAATCAGTGAAGACTAAAATGACTTTATTCTAACATATTTACAAGAACTACATGTTACTGTTACTGTTACTTAGTCTCTATCTTCTAACTTAGCTATCTAGTCTAGGAAATATATATGATCACTTGAGAAGAGGGTGTAGGAAGAATAGTGAAATAGGAGAAGGGGTTTGGACCAATCAGATAATTTAGGAAATTAGGTGGAGCCTAGAGAGCCTATGAAATTAGAAATAAATATCTGGGAGGGGGAAAAAGGCGTGACTAGAAACAGGGTGGCCAGATTTCCAAGAAATTGGGAGTAATGTACCATGACCTAAGGACTCGTGAGAACTGACTTACATGTGTTAAACATAAAACAGTTTGACTGATGAACATCAACAATGCAAGCCCATTGTGAGATGAGCTTGTACCTGCCTAAGTGTCAGTCCTTGCTTTTTTTACATTGATATAGAATACTAAGGAAAGGTCACTTCCTCTATGGTCATTGTCTGTCGAAATGTGCCAGATGTCTATAGTTTATACTATATAGTTTATTATGATAGTCGGTTTATAATAATAGCTGTTAAATACTATAGCTTTCGTTAACTCGTTTATCAGTATATCGCGCTTTTAAGGCGATTGAGTCCTCTGCAGTAAAGATGGGATTCAAAATAAATTAAGTTAAAAAAAATTTATGATCAAAAAAACTCAAATAGTAAATGGTTATACTATTATACTACTGAGTTCTGATGGGGTAAGAACGGCAGTCCCTCGGCCAGGGAGCGCGAGTGCCTCTCTAGCAGCTTTGTCTGCAAGCTCGTTACCAACAATTTTATAATATTATTTTATACTATTTAATAATATTATATTCGTTATTATGTGGCGTGCTTAACTGCCATCTCCACTCCTCCCAATACAAACAGCTCACTCTGACTTTGACTTCCTTCAAAACAGGTATGAATTCTGTCTCATTAATTTTCATTTAATTTTATTCTTTTCATCTCATAATTAATACTTTCTTTATTTTTTATTTATTGATATTTACAACTGTATAAAAAATACAAGTAAATTTGATCATAATGACATAATGATATGATACAGGATGTAGAGAAACCACCCAGTAGTAGAACTCTTAAAACAGTTTACAATATAAGTTCACGAGGCCATCTTCTTTTCAGGCGCCTCGGAAGATTGCCAGGAATGGAAGAGGAAGCAAGGTTAGAAACTAGTTTGGGTGGTTAGGGAGTTTATTATGGAAGGAATAATATCGGGTTCGGGTTAGATCGGTTACATAAGGAACATTTAGGTCTTTATGGATGGTTTTGTTAGTAAAAAATAAGGAGCATTGAGGATTTTACGAAGGATTTTGGATTGTAAATTTTGGATACGAGAGGAATTCGAAGATACTTTCTTTAATATTTCTTCTCTTATTTTATCTCTTATCTTTCTGTTACTATTACTTTTTTCATTTACGGTTTACAAACTTCAATTTTTCTTATTAAATTTTACTTTTCATTGTATACCCCTGTTATTTTCCACTTATATATTTTTTTTGTTACTATGTCAAGTGTTTGTATCTTTATAGCCCTGACGAAGCCCTGCAACATGGGGCGAAACGTTGGCTCAAATAATAATAGTATACCCATTTACTATTTGATAATTTTTGACCGCACCCGGACAATATTCCATTCATTGATTCTCACGGTCAATCAACAATCTTCCAAAATTTATGATAGTAGGTGGTAGATATCCTGACCCACAACTAAAGATTAATAACTATAATTTTGAGAGAGTCCAAGGTTTTGTTTCCTGAGTGCCTAGACACCGAAAATAGCTCTTCAGAGGAAATAGAAAAGAGAATAGCATCGTCGTATAAAGCTATTATGAACTCATAAAGCAGTTTAGGTCCAGGCTTATCTCTCGACATACTGAGAACATTTTATAGAACACTGTTATAAGGCCGATAGTAACATATGGGTCAGAATGTTGTGCGCTCAACAAAAAGAGATGTAACTAAACTAGAAATATTTGAGAGAAAAATTTAGATGCGTATTTAAGGACCAATCCAAGAAAATGGAGCCTGGAGGAAAAGACATAATAAAGAGCTATACGAATTATGTAATAATGCTTCCATCGATCGTATCATAAACATTAATTAACTCAGGAGGGCAGGACATGTCGTTCGTATGGTTGGTCAAAATATTCCGAAGAGAGCCATGAGGTATGAAATGACACGCAAAAGAAAAGTTGGACGACCGGAGGCTAGATGGCAGGACCAGGTTGGTAGGATTGCGTCGCGATGGGAAGCGCCAGGTTGGTGGTATAAGGCGCAAGACAGAAACGAGTGAAAAAAACTTCTTGAGGAGGCCATGGCCCGACCCGGGCTGTAGCGCCGAGGTAGTATGTATATATTTAGTTTATAGAGGAATGTAACATTATATAATACAACAGACCAGAGATGGACAAAAATTAGCGATGAATGAACGACGATTATTTATGAATGAACCATTGATAAACAAACATCGTATCCATGGCAATATTAGCTATTAGTTTCAACTGAAGATAATTTTTTTGCCAACACTGTTTAGGGCTCTACAAACGGCACAAATCTGATCTAATTAAGCAAATCAGATCCGAAAATATAATATAAAACGTTTCGAAAGCTTTTCTTTATTTGAAAAAAATATTTTACCCTTAGAAGGGCATTAAATCTAAATTCCTATAAAAATAGTGTTTTGTTTTTTTTCAACAAATACGATATAACAAAAGAAACTGAGCATCATAGTCTCTATAGAGCTTGTACCATTGTAATTTACTCAAGTAAAAATTATAAATTTGAAGTTATAGGAAATAAAAACTGAAAAAAGGTCGAAATGTTTTCGCTTTAACGTTTTACGAATAAAGTAACTCAAAATTATGTTTGAAAATTTTAACTCACCTTTAGCAAACTTGTAGGACTTCAGAGAAACACATTTTACTTAGCTAAAAATACTTGTCAGAAATTTATAAATTATAGATATAATAATAAATAAAAATTAGCACTTACTTACCAAAGATCTTGAAGAGGTAAGCTTAAGTCTTCCTCTGAAAAAAAAACACAACAAATTATTACTTGAATCTTGTAGTCAAAAATCCAAGTTATGCCAACTAACACCTACCCCGAGATGCATCCATTCGTTTCTGATTTTATCGTTTTAGCCAAATTTACAATTTGTTTATTTTTCCACAGTCGTACTAACCATATACTGTATTTGTTGGTTTTATTATTCTATATTAACAAAACCATCCATAAAGACCTAAATGTTCCTTATGTAACCGATCTAGCCCGAATCCGATATTATTCCTTCCATAATAAACTTCCTAACCACCTAACCTTGCTTCCTCTTCCATTCCTGGCAATCCTTCGAAGCGCCTGAAAAGAAGATGGCTTCGTGACCTTATATTGTAAACTGTTTTTAGAGTTCTAATACTAGGTGGTTTCTCTGCATGCTGTATCATATCATTATGATCAAATTTACTTGTTGTATTTTTTATACAGCTGTAAATATCAATAAATAAATAAAAAAAATATTCTATGTTAGGCCATAACATGTTGGCCTACTTGTCCCGAACATGACGTAAATTAAAATAGCTGCCAAGGGGAGAGGATAGAAAAAATCGATAAGGATTTTCAACATACAGTATGATAATCAGAATGGAAATGTGTGGCAAATAATGGTTAAGAACCAAAAATACTTAACATGAGTTGTACTCGCTTCGTGAAACAATGTTACTTAAAGCTACTGCAGCTGGACAGTAACAACCGTTTGAGTCTGCAATATAATTAGGTAACACAGTTAAAAAAGATATTGAAGAGCTTAGAAATGTTTGACCCGATACTACTTAATGATCTGGTAAGCATCAGAATTAGAATGGGGGAGATGTTGTATAGATGTAGGAAACTTGTCAAGGATAAGGACCTCTTGTTATTATGAGAATGGACCTACAACCCGTAGTATGGTAAGGTCTTCATAAAAACGTATAACTCACTAGAGAATAATTGCCCAACTACGACTCTCCGGTAAATATGCAATTACTCTAAATGTCGGTCCACACAAATATACTTTGGACCCACAGAAGCTTTGTCCAGCTTGTGATGGAACGGCCCTGGAGGATTGTTTCCATTTTTGGACAAATCGCCCCGCGTATCATGAGAACCGAATCCGATACATGCCGAAACTAAGCAATATTAACCGAAATCAGTTGTATGAATTTCTGTATGTACCCTCAGAATTGGATCTTAAACTTTTTTTATATATGTAACACAAAACCCTTTGCTTAGACCTGGAACCTATCTAACAGTAGGATGTATAGTTTTTGTTGTTGTTTGTTAGTTTTGAAAGGGCGATTAACAGCCTGGTCATCAACGCCCGTTGGTTGTTGGCTTTGGTAAGCCTAGTTGTTTTAGTCATAGCTTTGGTATGGTGTACTGATCCGCACCAATTATAATTTGTTTAATAATCGTTACGATATTGGAAAGGATGGTGAAAAACAGATAACTGACTGTTCTAATTTTAAAAATAACGCAAGTTAAATAGATAATTATAATAATTAAAGGCTGGTTATTAAGTTAGTCTGATGGATGAACTTAATGACTTTTACAATTACAGATTCGTCGTTTCTCAACGCCATTGGGACATTTGTTGGTAACCCTAACTGGTTCAGAGTTGATGTGTAGTGACGGCATTCTTCAAAAATGTGTTTGACGGTCAGATTGCTATTACATTTTGAACATTTTGGAGGTGCTTCTCCTGTTATGTGGTGGATGTGTGTCAGTCGGGTATGTCCTATTCTGAGTCGGGTGATCACTACTTCTTCACGGCGTCTACTTCGGGTTGATGTAATCCAGGGCTTCACATCTTTCTTGATAGGTTTCGTATAGTTTTTCGTTTATTTCGTTAGTTTTTCGTTTTTCGAGTTTTTCGCTTTGTATAGTTTTTGTTTTGTTGTTTTATATTATTAAATATGAAGCTACATTTTTGTTTTATTGTTTTATACTGACGAATGTAGATAGCCCAGATTGGGTATATTGTTTGTGACTAGTTATATAAACGATCTTTAACTCACTATTATAAAATTACTTTATGTATTTCATAGGTCAATTCTATTTGTACGGGGGCTGCCCAATAAACAAATAAATAAATTATCATTATGATTAATGGTTGAGAAGCTCCTTATCTTTGCAAATCCCTCAATTCTGGAACTTTTGTGGCTATAAAATATTTTATTTCCAACCCTCATGGACTTTCTGCTCAAATGATTTGGTGTGATGTTACGCCAGAACATGTGAATTGTCCCGATACAAGATCGTTAGATCCGGCTCACTTCTCCTGGGTAATTAATTTGTCCGTCGTTGGCACCCAGAGAATGAGTCAAATGAACCACAATGAATAATTTACCAGTAATTCAAAAAATACCAATAATTTTTCATCTAACCGTCCTTGTTTTGAGAGTGATTATTCGTCGTTGCTTTGACTTCATAAATGGACTTATAATAAGTCCACTTAATTATTTTTACTAAGTAAAAAATATCTTTAAGTCTGATTAGAAAAAATAAGTATGTGTACTAAGGTCGGGTTTCAAAATGGGATACTAATTGGTTTATAATAAAATTATTTCCTCGAAAACTGAAAAAAAAAAATTATTCGAACAATTCGAAAATTATACATCTATTTGAAGATTATATCTAATTTCTAGAAGATTGTTGATTGACCGTGTGTATTAATAAATGGAATATGGTCCAGGTACGGTCTTTTATCAAACTCAAATAGTAATATTATGTTTAATGCTCCTTACTTTGTCACAAATCAAATCATCCATCAGGACCTCAATGTCCCCTATGTTGCCGATTTGGCCAGAACCAGATACCAATCCTTCCATAATAAACTTCCCAACCACCCAAACCAACTCGTTTCTAACCTGGCTTCTCCTTCACTACCTAATAATCCTCCTAGACGTCTGGAAAGAAGATGGCCTCGAGATCTTCTCCTTTAGAAATGTTTTCGGAGTTCTATCAATGGGTAGATTCTCCACATGTTTTTATCATGTCATAATATCACACACAGAAAATTTACTTGATGTGTATATATGTATACAGTTGTAAATATCAATAAATAAATTATTAAAAAAAATATTATGTACTATTTTTATTTGAGCCAACGATTCACAATACAAATGGTTCACTATGACTTTGACTTTCGTTAATTCTGTCTTATCCCCTTTTCATCTCTTAATTAGTACTTTCTTTAATATTTCTTCTTTTTATATTTTACTATTTCCGTTTTCATTTATTTTTTATAACCTTTAATTTTTCTTATTTAATTTTTACGTTTCATTGTATACCCTTGTAATTTTCCATTTACTTTTTTAGTTATGTTAAGTGTTTGTATGTTTTGTAGCCCTGACGAAGCCCTACAACGTGGGGCGAAACGTTGGCTGTAATTAAAATAGTACACAATACTATTATATGAGTTCAATTTGACCGCATCCGGATCATATTCCATTTATTGTAGCTAATTATTTGAATAAACACATAGCGAATATATCTTATAAGTTATGTTTTATATATATAGGGAAGACGTGTGTTTCAATGGTGAGGTATTGTGGTACTAACACCAAGGACTCGGGATCGAATCCACCATTGCCAGACCATTCTGTTACTGTTGGCGTGAGTCAATCCTGTAAGTTCGGGAGTCCTCCGATTATAGTCCATCCAATAGTCTCTGACCACCAAAAACTCAATTAGCATCCTTTGAAAGAATTCAATTAAAATTACTTTACCTAATTATCTTTTTATTTTTATATTAATGGTGAGTAATTTAAAGAAATATGATAAAACACCCTTAAAAAATATGATACTGAAGTGAAGTAACATTTTTTTTTTTTTTTTGGAAGAGTGAACTGAGCCAAAAGATATCTCGTTTCGCAGACCCCTTTGGAGATAAAATAGCTTTACTAACTGGCCTTTGAAGTCGAGAGATGTATCTTCTAGTCCATCTCTTTGTTCTTATCGAAGCACCTTTGGTCATTGCACAGGAACTCTGTATTGTATTCACTGCATGCTTAGAACGGTATTTCATCATACTCTAATGTTTCATCATACTCTAATTTTAATTCACTACTGGAAGGCTTTTTTATGTTTTATTACGGTGGATGATGATTTTGCTTTGAATAAGAATTTTAATTTATGTAGATAGCCAAATAACTACTCGTACCTCTTGAGTACCTAAGAAACCTCCTACTTAGCTTTGTAGATGGTTAAAAAAATATTAAACGAAATTTAAAAAAATATATATTAATTATTGGAAAAACCTACTGTATGCCCTACAGTTTCATTTAATAATGCTGCTTTTACCCCTGTTGAACAGATCCGCTACCTTGGACTACATCTGGACAAACGATTAACCTGGAATCCTGACACAAGACTGAAAAGACAGGAAACTGCACTTCGATTTCGACTATTTCAGCACTTACTAGAAAATGGTCTAAAGTTCCAATCCATTGCAGAAGACAGATCTACATGACTGTAATAAGGCGATTCTGGACATATGGAGTTGAGTTTTAGGGCTCCACTAAACCTTCGAATTCGTATCCAATCCTTCCAATCCAAAATCCTTCGTACAATCCTCAATGGTAAGGAGCATCTCTAACCACCCACACCCACTAGTTTCCTGAAAAGGAGATGTCCACGAGACCTGCTAATGTAAAACTTCATTATAGTGCTACCAATGGGTAGTTTCTCTACACGCCTGTAACATCCATTTTAACTGACATCAAATTTACTGAATGTATTATATAATATACAGTTGTAAATTTAAATATAGATATAAAAAAATTATTGGAAATTGAATTGATAAAAAAAAATAAATAATAATAATAAAAAATAACAGAATAGAGTAAGTATAGGGTTTGGACACGAAATGGGAAACTCACTGGCTTTGCCCCTAAAGGAAATACTATGTATTTATTTATATAAATTTATTCCCAATTTTTATTCCTAACATTCATCCATTTTCAAGTAATTCTTTATTTATTTATTTGTTTAACTCATTGAAAGAAATTATAGCAATCTCTATCTATTTATTTAATTATTTGTTATTTAATGTTCTTATATCCTTCTGTTATATAGGGTAGAAAAGATGGATTATACTGAAGGTTACCAACCTATTCGAACTTGAGTGGGAAGGACGAGGTTTATCTATATGGCCTACCATAAAATAAAATCTGAATTAAATCGCATTCGAACCGGTACTGCTTTTGACACGAAAATTTTTTGGCCTACGACATATGGTAATCCACGACCTTTGTCTGATGTTTACAATAATTTTAGAGGAGTACTTTCATTATTAATTATTATGCCAGAAATGTTGAAAAACTAATGAAAACAGATTAAAAATAAAACACGAAAGATGATAAATAAAGACAAGAGACACTGAAACGATTCCAAATAACAGAATAATCAATCAAACATTTATGTAAATCAATAATATTACACAAAACTATTCAAAAGTTATTTGAAGAAATAGGAAGTCAGTTCTTAAATAATTATAAGTTGATTAATAGAATATTTAAGAGAGATTAATTAACAGTTATGTGTAAACTCACAAAAACTGTCAAATTCTTGGCCCAAGCTTGTAGGCCTGCTACTTGGTTTAATTTAGAGTATTTCCCACTAGAGTATTTCCCACTAGAGTATTTCCCTCTAGAGTATTTCCCCATATGCCGAAAACTGTTAATGGTTCAATCATATTTATCAAGTCATCAATAATCAGTTAGCAAAACCATATCTACCACTTCACTAATGCTTTTGAATAATTAACTTGAGTTTTGAAATTTTATATTTCTAAAAATATATCAATGGAATTAATTTTTATTTAAATACTAGGTCTGAATATCCCTCGGGGAAAATATCATATCTTACACCGCAGTCTGTTCATCTCCTTCAAGTATGCGGAAGAAAACATCTGGGGATTGCAAAGCTGCTCACAAGAGAGAAGGAATCCGGATCTTTTTATGCAAAGAAATCTATAACGGAGTGTGAAGAACCATGTCGGAGGAAAATGGGAAAATCATTTCCTTATGGATAATCGGAATGGCTTCTTTCAGAGGGAAAAGCTGAACCTTGATGTCAGGATTATCGAAGTAGCTGCCAGTCAGCAAGAAATCACGCGACTACTGTGTCATATTAACACGTCATCGGTCGCTAGGTCGATTCGCGCCTGAGCTCTTAGACGTGTTTTTTAAAATATAAAATTTTGATTTAGATTATGTTTATTTAAGCATAACAAAAAATGTATAAATAATATTATTTTGATACGAGAGCAAACTAGTTTTAAAAAATTAAAAAAACGAACATAATTATAAAATAATATTTTAAGACAGACGAAGTTATAAAAACAATTTTGATAATTGGAATAAATACAAATTGAGACCAAAATGTAATTTAAATTAAATTAAATTCGATACTCAGGACTCCATTTTGACAAGAGACTTACTGGGAATCCACACATAAGACTGAAATGACAAGAAACTGCTCGTAGATTCCTATTGCTACAACAATTAACTTGACAAATGCTCTAAACTTCCCATTCACTACAAAAAATTATTATACACTACAATAATCAGACCAATTTGGACATATGGAATTGAGCTCTGGGGCTCCACCAAACCATCAAATTCTTCCCG
>NW_027105412.1:276242-277441 GCF_000696795.3 Halyomorpha halys | reverse complement strand
GACGTCTATCGATTTGCTATTTAGCCGTGTCCTTAGTTTATTCACAAAATTCCCCGAAATAGAAAATACTCTCTCACTTGCAACCGAAGTGTTATTCATGCATTGAAAACCGATATTTTCTACTAAAAAACCGGTTTTCGAATTTCACAATTTTCTCACCGGATTTTAAAAACCGACAAACTCTATATGGTAGTGATAGTATGGATAAATAGAAAATTAAAAGTTTTAAATATTTATGAATTTTTAGAAAATAGGTAACTAAACATAAGCTTAGGTAAGCTTATTAATAAAAATATGATTCCCTATTAATTGATTTTTCATAGGGTGTGTTTAACTTATAATTAATGACCTGGGCAGAATAGCCTGCAAAACAATTTTTTAAATTATGATGTGAGGTGAGAATTTATATTGAAAGTATGTTATATTATTATTGATAATGTTGTTGTTATAAATGTTACAAATGAATATATAATATAAGCTGTTAAATATTTATATTGTCCTTGAGGATGGCCAAAACGTTGAACTATTGATGAAATAAAAGTGTTGAGACTATACAAGGATACAATTTTCATTTATTTAATAATAAAATTTTGATTTAGACTAGGTTTATGTAAGCATAACTTAAAAAAGTATGTAAAAAAAATTATTTTGGTACAAGAGCAAACTAGTTTTAAAAAACGAACATAAAATAATATCTCAGATAGAAAAAGTTATAAAAAGAATGAAAATACAGATATATCATATTATAAGAGCATAACACTAATCTTTAAAAAAAATAATTCTCAGTCTGAAGTGATCTCTTGTGTATAACAGGTGCAATTGAAAGCCATATGACTGGGACATACCGGTATTTTACACTGGTTGCAATTCATTGTTGTTTTTTTATTCGCTCTCCTGGGACAGAATGCACAAAGCCCCTCCGTAATAGTGTGGCATGAAAAGAGAAGTTTTTGTTATAAGGGTCACCCTCATATACACTAATAGTAACGAAATATAATTCATAGTAAATAATACGTACTTAATAGTAAATAATATGTACCTAAAGTCAAAGATAAATGGCAATCTTTGTGGAACGAATGTCCAATGAGTAAATTAACAATTATTAAAAGGATGTCAAGCCCTGGGGTACCTCCAGTCGCAAATGCCGTAGAGAGGAAGTTGTTCTTACTATAGAATAGGTCACACGAGGCTCACCCACT
>NW_027105412.1:275351-275735 GCF_000696795.3 Halyomorpha halys | reverse complement strand
CAAATATTAGCAAAATTAAATAAAATATAAATGGTGTTGATGACCAATGAAGTTTGGTGCCACTAAACAAACAAACAATACGTACCTAATGAAGTTCCTGCCTCTTCAAACCTACGTTTCCCTAGTTCTGATATTTTTTTCCTTCAGAAAATAAAATTGTATGGGTTAAATACACTTAGCACACGTCAGAAAAATCCTCACAACTTGAATATTTTTATAGCACTCTCAGTTGGGCGTGAGATAATGTCTCATGAGCAGGGTATATTGTCAGGAAAAGAGAGCTAGATGCTTACTCGGAGTGGTGGAGGGCGAGGTATGGAAGAGACTGTGAACTGCAGATTTCAGGAAGGTGGGAACACAGTCTCCATCTAGCAGCAATAAATT
>NW_027105412.1:270678-274204 GCF_000696795.3 Halyomorpha halys | reverse complement strand
TCCTTCCATAATAAACTCCCTAACCACCCAAACCCACTCGTTTCTAACCTTGCTTCCTCTTCCATTCCTGGCAATCCTCCAAGGCGCCTGAAAAGAAGATGGCCTCGTGACCTTATATTGTAAACTGTTTTAGAGTTCTACTACTGGGTAGTTGCTCTACATGTATCATATCATATGTCATTATGATCAAATTTACTGGTTGTATTTTTTTTATACAGTTGTAAATATCAACAAATAAATAAAAAAAAAAAAGTTCTAGAGAAGATGCACGAAATGACAAAATCTGCAATAGAAAAATAAGAAGCAATAACTAATTTTATGGTTTATTTACACTTCAAATACGTTATTTCTAGCTATTGTAGACCAGAAATACACAATGCTAATTAAATAATCCTATATAATAACAGGGAGTGCAGTAACCACGAGGTCTTGGTAGTACCGCATGACTACTAACTCTAAGGATCGGAGTTCGAATCCGGCAGAGCAGACAATTTTTTCCTGTTACACTGTTGCCGTAAGTCTACTCTGTGGGTTTTGGAGCCCACCTGGGGTGATCCTAACCAACTCACCTCCTTGCACAACCGTTGGTCTAGTAACAATACATCTTTACAAAGTACTGAATCCCCGACCATTCATCGGTTGCAGCAGTACAGATTTAAAAGATTTTAAATTTTATATAACATGATTTTAGCATAATAAGATGTAATATAGATGGACAATATTACATATCTTGCGTTGGATTTGATAATTACAGTACTAAGAGTTGGAAAGTACCACAAGAAACGTCCAATCTAAGTATGCACAATTGTTTCAAGTCAATGACTGACAATGGTTTTGGCTTGGGGGAGGGAGGGGAAGTACCTAAGCTGAGTTAAGGGGAGGACCGCAACCCTAGAAATTACTACATTCATTTATTAATTTTGGATTTTTTCAACACATAATTTTCGTTGAAATTAACAGACAGGTAAGCTGGTCAGTTTTCTGTTTTTATAAAATAAGTTTTTTATAGCTAACGAACTCACCCCATTAAGACCCCCAGGGTAGTTAGCTACGTTCCTACATCACTTTTCAAATATTTGCTGAAAATGGGAAGAGGAGACATTAAGAATGTTTAATCGATACAAATTTAAAAAAGCGCCTGAAATTAAAAAACGGAATGCATAACCTAAGACAGTCAATACTTAAAGAATCAGCATTTTTTTTTTTTTTTTTTTTTTATGAAGAGTTATTTAGTTAACTCCTCCAATATACTGTAATCTATATTTCACTAAAGGCATAATTATTTATGAAAAAGAAAATCAGTACTGTTAGTGAAATTATAATAGATATGGAAGCAATATTATTAAATAGAAATACGTTATAAGAATATATTTTTTAGCGAAAAATACACTGGAATAACTATTTACTCCGTAATACTATATAGCTGTCTGTATATTCTGTTTTAGCGTGATGTTGAGAAGTACTCACAAAGAGAGGAAATGGGGGAGCTATGGGATCTCCAGTCGTTAGATAACGTTTTACGGTCGTCGGAACGAGTATGGACTCTCCCAACTCCTGACATTTATACTTCACTGCCCTTCGGTCTTATCGTTAACAATCTATTCTGTCATTCTTGTTAACCGTCATGGTCTAGTTCCAGTTCTCACTGCTATTTGTAAAATCGTAAATGGAATTTATGCAATAGGGTGCAACGATTATGCATAAAAGGATTTAGTTGAAAATGAGACAGTCGTAGATTTTCTACATTAAATTAATATTGATATTAAAAATATTTATATTTATTGTTGATATATATAGACTCCTTTTGTGTTAATACTTTCAGTTAGCAAAAAATAAATAAATAACAAATTACATAAAGAACAATAACACTTTAACGCGGAATAAATAGGTTATAATCCAAGAAATAAGTTTTTTTTTCTTTTTTTTATTTATTTATTTAATATTATTTACAACTGTACAAATAATAAATACAATAAATAAATATGTTGTATGTTTCATTTACACATGAAAATCTTTGGAAGGAACCAACCATTGGTGGTATTTCAGGTATTAATTTAAATTAGAATGTCCCGTGTCCATCTTTTCAGACGCCTCGGAGGATTATCAGGGATTGTTAAGGATGAAAGATTAAGAATTAATGAATTAGGATGGTTAAGGAGTTTGGAATAAAAAGACGCATATCTGTTTTGGGTCAAATCTTCAACGAATGGGATGTTAAGGTCTTTGCGAATGAGTTTATTTGTAACGTAATAAGGAGCATCCAAGATTTTTTTTGTTGTTTACTGAATATTAGGATAATTTCGCGGGTGGGTAGGTATAATGCCTAGGTTTGCTGTTATCTGCATGTAAAGGTATTTTCCAGTGGTCATAGTTCGATAATTGTTTATATAGGGGTATAGTGTAGTTATAATGTAGGTATATCGCGGCTTACATTATTTTCAAGGGAAAAAATAACTTGGCGCTAAGGATCAATTTATTCCTTATTGTTTTTTTTTCAGTTTTTCCCTTTTGCGATGTTTTGTTTATATTTTATCCAATTTCAGAGAGGGTACTGTTTAATATCCATTTAGTCGAAATTCTTGATAGCGGATTAGTAGTCACGATATCGACTTTAATATTATTTCAATGATTGTATATAAAATAGTATATAATATATTGCACAAAGATAAAAAAAAAATAGGCATAAAAAAATTAATAATGTAACAGAAATAGAAAATATAAGCAATGAACAATTATATTTTTCTGTTCTTAATTTGTATAAATGTTGAAAGTCAATAAAGTATTGACTGTAAAATATATTAAACATACACATTATATACACATACATATTATTATTATATATTATCATTATTATTATATACACATATATATTATGTACTCATACATATTATATATACTGTGTTGTGACGTTGGAATGAGAAAGGTATTAGTTTCAGCGACATACTGCAAAAGCTTACATTCTTGTCACAGACCGAATTTCTCGTCCCTTCTTCCAAGTCATTTAAGTAATTCTCGAAAGCTCTGGCAATTTATCTTCGTCCTTCGGGTTTTCTACGAGAACTCACTTGACAACATTATCTTGGAACAATCCTCAATGCTTGACCCAGTTTTTATTTTAAATGACAAAATTTAAACTTTTTTTAAAAATAGTTTTAAGATATTACTGATAATTATTCAATACATAAGCTAGAGTAAACATTTTTAATATTAAAATAAAAAAATACATTTTGTGTACAAATAAATAAAGTAAAAAATTGTCGAATATTTTCAATACAATTGTTTGCGGCTTTAGCGCACATACTCAGCCTCCACTAACTAAATTTAGTACCAGTGACACGAAGAGGGATGCACTAAGATCTCAAAGAACCCAACTCTACTCCTCATACGTGGAAAAAAAAAATTGAAGAGCGCTTTAAACGTAGAATTCCCGTCTTCTTCTCTGAAAAGATTACTAATAACAGGTTTTAGTTTTTTTTTGTATTAGTTTATTTATACAAATATGTAAAATATATCTCGTACATAATAA
>NW_027105412.1:268116-270628 GCF_000696795.3 Halyomorpha halys | reverse complement strand
AAGGAGTTTGGAATAAAAAGACGCATATCTGTTTTGGGTCAAATCTTCATCGAATGGGATGTTAAGGTCTTTGTGAATGAGTTTATTTGTAACGTAATAGGGAACATAGTAGGATTTTGGATTGTAAGGATTGGATGCGGGAGGAATTTGATGGTTTGGTGGAGCCCCAGAGCTCAATTCCATATGTCCAAATTGGTCTGATTATCGTAGTGTGTACTATTTTTTTTGTAGTGAATGGGAACTTTAGATCGCTTGTCAAGTAGGTGTTGTAGCAATTGGAATATTCGAGTAGTTTCTTGTCGTCTCAGTTTTGTATGTGGATTCCAAGTAAGTCTCTTGTTAAGATTGTGTCTTAAGTATCGAATCTGTTCAACAAGCGTTAGTTCAGAAAGGATACTGTAGGACAGGAGGGTAGAGATCTACGACGGAGAGTAAAGTTGATCTGGTGGAATTTGTCAGGATATATTTTGATTCTCCAGTTTTGACACCATTCTTAAATAGATTTTATGAGTGTCTGTAGTGTTTGTGAAGCAATAGTAGGGTCGTTGTTTACAGACAGTATACATGTGTCATCAGCATATGTTTTTAGGACTGTGTTAGGATGGGTTGGGATATCAGATACTAGTTAAATTCATGTATATATGTATATATATTAGCGAACTGGGTGGCTTAGTGGTAAGACACTCTTAACTTCAAGGTTACGGGTTCAAATCCTACTTTAATAGATAATTATTTATTCTGTGACTGTAGCCGTGAATCAACGTTGAGGGTTCAGGAACCCTCCGGAATCCAACAAGCCACATAAAGTTGGTACCTTTAATTGGGAAAATATCCGGCGGTCGTTTGCACAACCGTTGGTATAGTAACAGTACTTACGTAAACTGTACTCCTGACCCTTCATAAGTTGTAGGGACTTTTAGTTCCAATATTATAATTTATTTTCAAATAAACAACACTTCGAAATATCAGTGATAATTTATTTAAAATTGTTAATACTGAGTGTATAATAAAATATTATTTAATTGATTGCCCTGGAAGATTGGAACGTTGTAACATTTAAAACATTAAAAAAGAGTATTGAGACTAAATTTGACGCAATTCATTTTATTTTTTATGTTTTTATAAAGTAATTAAATAATTTATTAATTCTAAGGATGTTAATAAAACAAAATCACAAGTATAGTATTAAAAGTAAACTGGTTGGTCGAAACCTTGGACATTTAAAGTACTAAAAAAGAGTATTTAGAGTAAATTTGATGCATTTTATTTTATTTTTTTACGTTTTTCTTGGAAATATCAGTGATAATTTATTTAAAATTTTGCTCATTCCCAGCCATTTATTTACTAAAGTTTTTTTTATTTTAGATTTTAAATTTTATTTTTAATCTCAAGAAAACACTATGTGAACTAAGTTGATATAAGTGAAATATAGTTAAAAAGGAAAAACTGAAAATTTAACATAATGTTTTATTGGGATTGAAACTAGTAAGTAAACGATCAGAGTGAAAAAAATATTTAAATAAATGAACATTCGCCGCTTTAAGAGTAATATATATTTTTTTTAAATGCCTGTAAGTTTGTTGTGAAGGTTTTTTGTTTTTTTTCTGATCTCCTAGCAAAAATTAAAATAACAAATTAAATATATACGAAGAAAATGAAATGTATATACACATGCAAAATATATATCTTGGATTGCCAGTGTGGCATTATAAGATAAGCTGCCGGGTCCGCTGAAGGCGGTGTTATCGACGATGGCATGAGTCTGCCGTGAGCGTCCTAGGAATAGGGAGGGGCTATTCCGGCTGGCGATGTGAAGGTGTTACGGTTATCATGGTGAAATAAACACACTGGCGATGTACGTTTAGACGAGTAGGCATGGTTTTGTGAAGGTTACTGTTTTTTTTTTTTAACACGTTACGACTGTTCAATATGAAGTAGTTATAGTTTATCAGGCCCTGTGTCTTTATTATTTGTATCGAAATATCACCTTATAAGATATGTTATCGTTAACGTTTTGTTTTGCTAAATTATAGTGTCTTACTTCAATGGGTGGTCATTAGCACAAGAACGTTTCTTCAGCCCATCCTGGATAGAACTGTGGTGGCAGGAGTCATCTCTATACTTCTGGGTAAGGTGAGACGGTATCCTAAAATCGGACAACCTAGTGTTCTGCCAGGAGTACAACCTAGGACTACGTGGGGTTCCAACTAAACTTTATTTACAAAAGTAAATAATTTTATGTTCCTCTTTTGTATAATAACGTAAATTTAGTTAATAAGGTTATGCTAGGGCATTTAAGTTAAGGCTAAGTCAACCTATATGTTTTTTTTTAGTTGATAAGATTTTTTTTTTCATTCTGTGTATATGTTCACAGAATGAAAAAAAAATCTGTTTATTATTAAAAAAATTTCTGTTTATTATTAAACTTTAGTTCATATAGTTCTGCTGTTCTTTCTTATGCATATACATTGCTTTCAACTTGTTAATTTACTTTTTATTTTTTGTAGTTTAC
>NW_027105412.1:266101-267374 GCF_000696795.3 Halyomorpha halys | reverse complement strand
ATATACACTTGAAAATCTTGGGAAGGAACCACCCATTGGTGGTACTTCAAACATTAATTTAAATTAGAAGGTCACGTGGCCATCTTCTTTTCAGATGCCTCGGAGGATTATCAGGGATTGTTAAGGATGAAAGATTAAGAATTAATGGGTTAGGATGAATAAGGAGTTTGGAATAAAAGACGTATATCTGTTTTGGGTCAAATCTACAACGAATGGGATGATAAGGTCTTTGTGGATGAGTTTATTTGTGACATAATAATGAACATCAAGGATTTTACGTAGGATTTTGGATTGTAACGATTGGATGCGGGAGGAATTTGATGGTTTGGTGGAGCCCCAGAGCTTAATTCCATATGTCCAAATTGGTCTGACTATTGAAGTGTATACTAATTTTTTGTAGTGAATTGGAAGTTTAGAGCGTTTGTTAAGTAAGTGTTGTAACAATCGAAATCTACGAGAAGTTTCTTGTCGTTTCAGTCTTGTGTGTGGATTCCAAGTAAGTCTCTTGTCAAGATGGAGTCCCAAGTATGGAATATGTTCAACAGGCGATAGTGGAGTATTTAGTAAGGATACTGTAGGACAGGAGGGTAGAGGTTTACGACGGAGAGTAAAGGTGATCTGGTGGGATTTGTTAGGATTTACTTTGATTCTCCAGTTTTGACACCATTCTTTGATAGATGTTATGTGTGCCTGTTGTGTTTGTGATGCATTAGTTGGATCGTTTTTTACAGACAGTATACATGTGTCATCAGCGTATGTTGTTAGAACTGTGTTAGGGTGGGTTGGGATGTCAGCTGTATAAATCGTATAAAGGATGGGACCTAAGATACTACCTTGAGGAACACCGGTGGATTGAGAAAAGAGAGATGAGTAGGCTAGGTTATGATAAAATATAAAAGTAAAATTAATAACAAAAACAATGACATTTATGAATTTAACGAAATAAATAATTGACTTCTAATAGAAAAAAAAATGAATTTAAGAAAAGAGGAAGAGAAAAAAAAATTAAGATAAAATAAAATTTTAGAGTGACAATAACAGAACTTATAAATATAAAATTCATATCAGGATATCCTGCAGCTGGACTACAGTCTTCGAGTTGAGGTTGGGTTCAGAAGTCTTTATTTGTAATTCCCGATGTGATTGGCTGTTTCTTACAAACCAAGGAGCATCCACTGCAATTCTTACGACTTTATTTTGAAATTATTGCAATGTTTTTCCTTTTCGTACAGGATGCCGCTCCCCAGACTTCACAGCCATACATCAGCAAGGG
>NW_027105412.1:265141-266051 GCF_000696795.3 Halyomorpha halys | reverse complement strand
TCTGCGATCCT
Source organism: Halyomorpha halys (assembly GCF_000696795.3). Lineage (NCBI taxonomy): Eukaryota > Metazoa > Arthropoda > Insecta > Hemiptera > Pentatomidae > Halyomorpha > Halyomorpha halys. Next base: position 266,040 of record NW_027105412.1, on the reverse strand, counting down.
CCACTTGTTTGGAAAGTACCCCTTATCCAGGCACTCATTGAATATATCCAATAGCTCTTCCTCAATATAAGGGGCACTGTTTGTGGGTAGGTATCATACCTAGGTTTGCTGTTACATACATGTAAAGGTATTTGCTAATGGTCATAGTTCGATAATTGTTTATATAGGGGTATAGTGTAGATTATTGTGGGTATATTGGAGTCATCGTTTCGGGGTTTTCATTATTTTCAAGGAAAAAAATAACGTGGCGCTAAGGATCAATTTATTCCTTTTTTTTTGTTTTTCCCTTTTGCGATGTATTATTTATATTTTTTTTACTTTAACTCACCCCCTTCTCCGTTGAGGATGGGCAAGTAACAACGATAAATATATTTATAAAAATAAATCAAAATTTGCGATTATTGATGATGTAAAGGATATTGAATAAAATATTAATGTGGACTTGAACGATGTGTGTTTTGTTGCTTACATAGTATGGTTTTATGTGAGCTGAAATTTTTTTTAGCTGAAATGACTTCGTTGTTATTCTAAAAATATATTGTGCCTATATCAAAGTAATCACGCATTAAAATAACTATATATAAGCGAAATAAGTCTATTAATTATGAGATAATAGTTTTTATAACTTTGCAACTGACAATTTTATCCAATTTCAGGGAGGGTACTCTGTTTAATACTCATTTATTCTAAACTCTTGAGAGCGGATTAGAAGTCACGATATCGACTTTAAAATAATTTCAGTGATTGTATATAAAATACTGTATAATATATTATACAAAGATAAAAAAAAATAGGCATAGAAACAATTAATAATGTAACAGAAATAGAAAATATAAGCAATGAACAATTATATTTTTCTGTTCTTAATTTGTATAAATGTTGAAAGTCAATAAAGTATT
>NW_027105412.1:254838-259241 GCF_000696795.3 Halyomorpha halys | reverse complement strand
TACATCCTGTATCATATCATTATGTCATTATGATCAAATTTACTGGTTGTATTTTTTTATACAGTTGTAAATATCAATAAATAAATAAAATAAAAAAAAATTCTATCTTAAGTTAAAAAAAAATCAATTTTATACGCTACAAAACAAAACTATATATTTTTATACTGGTCTTTTACTTTGCTAAATAAAGAAATATAATAAAATTACAGTTAAATTTTTTCTAAACTTCAAAGTATATGAATTAATAATTTTATAAAAAATAATATTTCAGTTGTGTTGTCGTATATAATTTAATGGGTTTATTCAAAGCACCGCATAATCGCGTGTTAGGAGAATATATAATAAATATGAATTATGAATGAAGTTATTAAACTGGAATACTAGAATGAAAAAGAAAACCAATATATTGAAATTCATCATAAATCATTTTTTACGCTTATTAAAGTTTAAATAATTGAATAAAAAGGAAGCCGAGAATACCCTATTGTGATATATATGAATAATATATGTATTGTCATTTATATATTAATATGAATTTATTCATATTTCATATTTCATATATATTTTTTTCAGATTTCAATGGCATTGGGATTTTCCATACAGCCAGGTTTATTTAAAATTTATTATTCCCATTATTTTCACCACGGTAATGGGTTGAAGTTTTTACTTTTGTGGGACCACCACCCAATGAAAAAATACAACGTCCCAGGCAGGATTGGAACCGATACCGCCAATATATCTCTGAATGGTAAGACTCTGCCCAACCACTGAGCTTCGGGCAACTCTGACGTACCTCTTTGCAGAAGGCACTGCAATATTTTTCTAAATAAATTCATTTACCTATTTTGTAAATGAAAAAAAAAATATAATACAATTTGTTAAATTTAATATTTAATGTACATTGAATGTCTTCATAAATAAGATACTTCAAGGATTTTAAAAGCGTATAGTAAATAATATTTCAGAGCAAACAGAAACCATTTATGGCCTGATTGTAAGGAAGGTTAAATATTATTAAAGATAAGTGAGTGATATCAGTGTTTAAATTAATTGCTATTAAAAGTATTTGTACTTAAATAAAATAGTGACATACATAAGTAATTAAACACTATTAAAGATAAGTTAGTGATATCAGTGTTTAAATCAATTGCTATTAAAAGTATTTGTAGTTAAATAAAATAGTGACATACATAAGTAATTAAACACAAAATTATTAATAAATTAATGTTTTCATAATGTTTTATAGTTTCATAGGTTAATTTGACTTATTTTATTAGCTCTGGGTAGAATATCCTACAAACATTTTTAATAGTTGGATACGAGTCTGTGTATTTATAGTTAAGTTATGCTAATTTATTTTAAATAGTATTGTCTAAAATTGTTAATACTGAGTGTATAATAAAATGTTATTTAATTGATTGCCCTGAAGGATTGGAACGTTGTAACATTTAAAACATTAAAAAAGATTATTGAGACTAAATTCGATGCAATTTATTTTATTTTTTATGTTTTTATAAGGTAATGAAATTATTTTTAAGGATGTTAATAAAACAAAATCACAAGTGTAGTATTACAATTAAACTGGTTGGCCGAAACGTTGGACATTTAAAGTATTAAAAAGAGTGTTTAGAGTAAATTTGATGCATTTTATTTTATTTTTTTACGTTTTTATATGGTAATGAAATAATTTATTATGTTTTAAGATGTTTATAAAACAAAATCACAGGTGTAGTGTTAAAATAAACTGGTTGGCCGAAACCTTGGACATTTAAAGTACTAAAAAAGAGTATTTAGAGTAAATTTGATGCATTTAATTTTATTTTTTTACGTTTTTATATGGTAATGAAATAATTTATTATGTTTAAAGATGTTAATAAAACAAAATCACAATTGCAGTGTTAAAATTATTATGATAAAGTTATTCTAAACCTCGGACATTTAACGTACTAAAAAAAGAGTGTTGAGACAAAATTTGATGCATTTTATTTTATTTTACGTTTTTATAAGGTAATGAAATAATTTATTATTTTTAAAGATGTTAATAAAACAAAATTCACGAGTGTAGTATAAAAATTAAACTTTGATTGACACAGTAGAAATTGTTTTTAATTGAAACCATGAAGTTAAAAAAGGGAATATGCGTCGAGATTAAATATGTACAGTCTGAACGAATCACTTTAAAAATTGTATTAATTAATCGAATCAATATGATGGCATTACACTTTTCAGTTGTAAAAAAGATAATTTAAAAAAAAAAAATAGAGATTTTTGTTGATATAAGTTTCTAAAAGTATACTGTATTAATATTCTATATAATATTCTGTAATCCTACAAATTCATGAAGAGTCAAGGGGTATATATTTTATAAGAAAATTTTGTTACTATACCAATGGTTGAACAAGGAGGTGATTTAGATAGCTCCACGCTGGACCACCAGATTTTGCAAACTTTGAGGCTGAGTGGACACCGAAGAGCTCCTGACCCACGGGGATGACTCATGGCTATATTAAAAGAATAAATATTTATCTCTTACAGCCGTATTTAAACCTGGAGATAATGCCCCCTTAAACCGAGCCATCCTGCTCCCTACCATTTCTATATATTACAATATAATTCTATAACATAATTATATTAATAAATTACAACTATATAAATAAGCTCCAAATTTTACATCTTAAAGTGAAATATTAAATTAAGTTTATTTCTCAGAAGTGGATGTATTATTTTTTTTTTGGTAGTGATAGTATGGATAAATTATAAGTTTTAAATATTTATGAATTTAAGAAAATAGGTAACTAAACATAAGCTTATTAATAATAAATATGGCTCTCTAATAATTGACTTTTTATAGGGTGTGTTTGACCTATAATTAATGCAAAAAGCCTGCAAAACAATTTTTAAATTTTGATGTGAGGTGAGAATTTATATTGAAAGTATGTTATATTATTAGTGATAATGTTGTTGTAATAAATGCTACAAATGAATATATAATATAAGCTGTTAAATATTCAGGTTGTCCTTGAGGATGGCCGATATGGCCGAAACGTTGGATTGTTGATATAATAAAGAATGTGAGACTATACAAGGATAGAATTTTGATTTATTTAATAAACTATTTTTTTTTCATCATAAAGACAAAAATGACATATGATAGTTGTATTATCCTTTTAAGATGAACAAAATAAGTACATTTAGCGTTTAATTAACAAATTTTAAAATCAAATACTTAACTCCCATACTGCAGGACGATCCACATAAATTCAGAACGGTGTTATTCAATTAAAACAGGCCTTAACGAAGCAACTAATCCAGACAAACTAACAAACGGTGTAGCAAACTTATAGAGAGATGGAATTTAATCGTATAAAGTTAGGAACCAATAACGAGGGATATAATTAAACGCAATGAAAATTTGTAGAGTTTACTAGAATATGGAGATCTCTATTTCACATTACGTAATATACTTTATTTTAAAAATCAAATTTTACGGTATCTCAAAACGCCTGTACCCCATTCTAGATTCCAACCACATAATCCCAGATCACCAGTTTGGATTCCGAACATCCCACTCCACTATCCAGCAATGCCATCGTGTGGTTGATGTTGTCTCGTCTTCATTGGAGCGCGGAATGTACTGCTCGGGAGTCTTTCTTGATGTAGAACAGACTTTTGATGAAGTCTGGCACCCACGTCTGCTATTCAAGATCCGTAATTTCCTACCCCCTACATATTATTTCATTATCCGTTCTTATCTCTCAGACAGGTTATTTCAAGTAAATCACTACAGCGCTTATTCATCCCTGTTTCCTCAGTCTGCTGGTGTACCTCAGGGTAGTATCTTTCGTCCTATTCTTTATACAGTTTTTACAGCCGACATCCCAACCCATCCTAACACTATTATCATCACGTATGCCCATAACACATGCCTATTGTCAGCGAATAATGATCCTTCCATTGTATCCCAATCCCTCCAATCCCACATCACCACACTTGAAGAATGGTGCCAAAACTGGAGGATTAAAATAAATTCCAATAAATCCCACCAAATCACATTTATCCTTCGTTGTAAACATTCGTCTTGCCCCACAATATCTTTTAATAATACTCCATTCATTCCTGTTGAACAGATTAGTTACTTAGGACTAAATCTGGACAAACGACTGACATGGAATCCTCATACAAAACTGTAAAGACAGGAAACTGCTCGTCGATTCCGACTATTCCAACATTTACTAGACAAACGGTCCAAACTTCCAATCCATTACAAAAGACTGATCTACATGACTATTGTAAGGCCTATCTGGATATACGGAATTGAGCTATGGGGCTCCACTAAACCATCTTATTCCTCTCGGATCCAATCCTTACAGTCCAAAATCCTTAATGTTCCTTACTTTGTCACA
>NW_027105412.1:249109-254292 GCF_000696795.3 Halyomorpha halys | reverse complement strand
CTCTCTGTAAGAAAGACCACCTAGCAACCTATAGTGGCTGTGAAGTCTACAAAAAATGCCACAGGGAAAAATCACACTTCAAGGCATCGAAAGGCTCGGAACAAACTTGTACCCTGCCACCTGAAACTCAAAATTTGTAAATTTTTCAAAACCTGAAGAAATCAGCTCATGTCGCAGAATCGAGCAGTATATTCCGCGCTCAAATCAAGACGAGACAACATCAAGCACACGATGGTAATGCTGGATAGTGGAGGGGGAAGATTGGAATCCGAACTGGTGGTCCGGGATAATGTGGTTGGAATCGAGGATGGGTTAGAGGCGTTTTGAGATATCGTAAAATTTGATTTTTAAAATAAAGTATATTACGTAATGTGAAAAAGAGATAGGACGGTAGGAGGTTGGGTATTCTGGCGGCTTTTGAGGTTTGGGAATTATTTGGACTATGGATAATTTCCATAGGTCGGGAAAATATGTAGATCTGAGTACAGCATTGTAGATGTAGGTGAAGAATAGAACAGATTTTTGAGGAAGATGTTTTAGATTTATGTAATTTAGTCATAACCGAGAGCATTGCGGGAAGGTAATCTCTGAATAATGTTGGATATCTCTGAAGGATGAAATGCTTTAGGTGGAAGGGTCATTTGGTGTGGAGTATTCAATTCTACTTTAATGTATTCGATATGCGGTGAATTAAGGATATCAGGGTATTACTCAAATGTTATAGAAAGGTGCTGACTAAATAGCTGAGTTTTTTCATCGTCTCATTTTATCCATGTTTGTAATTCAGTAAGAAGTGGGTGATTAAAATGCTTGAAGTTGAGAAACTTCTCAGTGGTCGTCCATAAAGATACTGACAAATCTTTCGTGAGGTTTTGAGTTAGGTTAGTTAAATTTTTATATTTTGAATTTTTTGAGTTTGTTGGTCAATGTAGTATAATATGTTTTATCTGTTGGGTATCTAGTCCTGTGCCACGTCGCTCTTGCTCTGCGTTTTTCCTTTAATAAGATGCAAATATGCTGTGACAAGTTAGTACGTATGTTATTATTAATCTTGTTGGTTGTGGTGTTGTTGTATACGCAAATTATTATGAATTCTGTATAGATTTTACTTCGTCAATGCCATATTTAGTCTTAAGGGGAGTTTCTGAGTCCAGTGTGTATTCCTAATCATTACGAAATTTGTCCCAGTCAACTGGTCCTTTAATCAATGTGGGAGGAGAGGGCTTAGGAACGAAGCTCGAATGTAAGAAAAGGATAACTGGATTATGGTCTGAGGAAAGGTCAAGGTTAAAGATGATTTGATAAAATGTAATCCTAAAATTTTGACCGGATTCTTCGAGGGTTGTGATATAGAATTAGATGGTTTGGGATGCAATTAAAAGGTTATTATTTACTTCGAGTACACAAGTGTCATGGCCATACGTTGTGAGGATTGTGTTAGCATTGGTTGGGGTGTCAGCTATGTAAAGTATGTGAAGGACGGTGCCAAAGTTACTACCTTGGGTAACACCAGACTTTTAGTCCTACTGATCCCACCCTTATTCACAAATATTTATTTTTAATTTTACTACACTTTTTGTTCTAAAATAAAACTATATTTTGAATGTACTGCTATGTATACTATGGAGACTTAATCGGGATGCCAGGATAATCGCTGAAGGCAATTATCCAAAAATGAGTTAATTAATTAATTATATATTGAGTCCTAAAAAACTATTATTATGATTGGATTCTTTTCCAAAGGCAATAGCCAAAGCAATAGATTATTACATTATTATTATTGGTTAAATTATACTTATAGATGCCGTGGGATGTAGTGCCGTAGGTGTTTTGTTCGTAAGATATGTCCAGGTCTCGTGGCCCTTCTCACGACTTCGTCTGGTCGAAGTGCCTATAGTATCTTCTAAGCCTGCCTCTTGACTGTTCCCGTCTAAGCCTTCCTGTTGACTGTCTCCGTCTCTATCTTCTAGATTTCCTCTGTATTTTTCTCCCACTTCCCTTTTTGGGCGTTACCTTATTTTTTAATCTCCTCTCTCATTGGGCGTCCCTCTCCTCAGGGCCGAGAATGTGTAAAAAAGTTTGACATGTCCAGGAACGGCCTGCACCTGCTTAATTTGATTCTGGTCCCTCGTCAAAACCTGTCATTTTGTGTTTTGATACTTAAAGGTTAGCCAATCTAATTTTCTCAGGGGCTTCTGGTATTGTTACTAACTTAACACAGTTGTTTTCATATCTCAGGACGCACTAGAAGGATACCCTGGTCAGGTATAATACCCAGGATTGTCAAAAGGTCAATTCATAGCAGTACATGTTCCTTTTTTTTACAATATTAATTTATTTACGATGTTTTCATGAATAAATATACATTTTATTATATCATATAATTATAATATATACATATTATAATTTAAATACACTACATTTACTAAATAAAGTAAATTAAATTATTATACTGTCTTAAAAGAAACGCGTTAGTAGTGTTCCAATTAAATATTAAATTTAAGGATGGGTGAATCAGGATAGAACCTAATTCTATTTATTCACTAACAGTCGGAAACTAGGACGGGAGAGTCAATGGAGCGTACCAGCTGTGGACGCGTTAAAGAAATAGGGAGGAACTTGGCGATAGTAACTCTTGGGGAGGGAGACTTCAGACCATTACCCACAGCGGACGGCCATCTACTTCTTGCATTGTCTATCCTCCGAGTCAGCCCGGAGTCCTGGTCCTCCATTGTGCCGGGCCACATCAAGGATATTGCTAACTATCAACTGACATTGTTCAAAATAACCAATTCATCATGTTAACTACACAGTCACAAGACTTACCTAAAAGCGGCGTGAGCAAAGTCACAACTTTCGACGTTTGTGCTCCTGTAAAAAAAAGAAAAAAACAGAAAATGTATTGGAGTAAAAAAAATAATATTATAAAATATAAATCTAAAACTCCATTAATTTCTTTAATCAGTCAATATATTTTAAGTTTGGGATAAAAAAATGTATTTCTTCTTCGTATTTAGATGGTCAGTCTTCCGGATTGTCCTCATAAAACGTCTTACTGAATTAATGACTAGTATTTAAATTCTGAAAAACTCTCAATCAATATATTCCATTAACCTTAAGTATAGAAGATATTCATATATAAAGATTCTCATTGTTATAAATTATTTAGGTTATAATAAAAAAAATGTGTATTTCTATCACCCCATAATTGATTTTTTTAAAATTTTATTTGTTTAATGTGATTTAAAACTGTATAAATAATAAGTAAAATAAGTAAATATGTTGTATGTTTCATATATACTTGAAAATCTTGGGAAGGAACCACCCATTGGTGGTACTTCAAACATTTTTATATTAGAAGGTCCCGTGGCCATCTTTTGAGATGCCTCGGAGGGTTATCAGGGATTTTTAAGGATGAAAGATTAGGAATTAATAGGTTAGGATGGGTAAGGAGTTTGGAATGAAAAGACGCATCTCAGTTTTGGACCAAATCTGCAACGGATGGGATGTTAAGGTCTTTGTGAATGAGTTTCTTTGTAACGTAATAAGGAGCATCAAGAATTTTTATGTTATTTATTTACATTTATATTAAATCATCTCTTATAATTAGGGTATTTCTTCCATTGCAGCAGTGGCCGAAAGGAAAATTTCAAGTTTAAATTAACATTTATCATAGAAAATTAAGATCATTTACCAGATATGCAAAGATTTTTTTTTAATGTCATCCTAAACAACCAAAAATAAACAGAAGTTGTGGAGAGCTTGATAAAAATACATAGCCATTCTATCCACACATCCTCTTTTAAACCCCAAGGTAATCACTTTGAACAACATTTTAATATGTATTTTAATGATTATTTTTAATTACCTTTATAAGGAATTTTTCTCTTGGTTTAAGATCGTTAATTCATATTTTCAGTAAGGACACTAAATCCTGAAAAAGAACGTCGGTGAAAAGGAATCATAAAAATTTTAAAATTCTATTTATTTTTTTTATTGTTTAATATTACATTTTATCTTATATTTATAGCCGATGGTAAATGGGGCAGAGTTGATTCATACCACATTTAAAAATATATAAATTAAATGATAAGCTTGAAGTAAAATATTGTATATAGGAATATTCAATATTTACATTCAGCCTGAGGAACCCCAACCGAGCTTTGAAGGAAAGAGGACTCTGGAAGATCCTGGTCTTTCTCTCTCAACCGTATCACTAGTATTAAAAGCCAGTGGAGGATGAGTATGGCGTCAGACACAGACGTTTAGGACTTGAGTGAAGGATCGTTCAATTACCAGAACTCCGAAATTATTAATTATAATTATGTTTTTAATCTAAAAAATTGTGCAATCATATAAACATGTATTTATTGTTGTCTTGTTATCTTTGAAACAGAGTAGGCCCAGAAAGTATTTCAAAACGTTGGTGAAAATAAATATTACTGAAATCATTCTGGAAAGAGTGTTCTCTCATGTATATAGGGTTTTTTTTTATTATACTAGGACTTTCCATTAAGTGATTAAGTAAATAGGATTTTCGCTAATTAATTACAGTTTAAAAATTTACGTTTATTTATATATAATTTAATGAAGAGTTTGAGCGTATTAGAAATTTTAATAAATTATAGTTTACTCGAGGTGAAAATCTAAATTTATTACAAAACAAAGTATATTTATGATATATTTGTAATTTATACATAGAAATATTAAAATATTTCCTTTTTTTTATTTATTCCATATAAATTTGGTTTTAGATGGAAATATTCATTTTTAAAAAGGAATTTCATTATAATATCTAAACAATGTCAAACCTTGACAGTAATAGAGGAGGAAAATATACACACAAAAACAAGTCCCATTCCAAAGTATATCGAGCCCGCGCGTGTAAGGTTGACACATTTGTGTCAAGGGCGAGCGTACTTAGCGTTCGTGCCCGAGTGATGGGTCGGAAAAAGAAAAAAAAAAATGGTCGAGTTGTTTGTGACAACAGTTTTAACCTTCAAACGTTCGGTGAAGAAATTCGGTGATATCAATCGATAATAGGCAATAACTTTAGTTGCGCAATACTAGGTTGGTAGATTATAGCCCAAATCCTGACGTTAATAGTATAAAAGACATTTTTCCGGACGGCCAGGAAAAAATAATCGATCAAACACAAATTTAATAAGGATCGATTTTCTAGT
>NW_027105412.1:248202-248519 GCF_000696795.3 Halyomorpha halys | reverse complement strand
TTCTGGACAGTCGAAAAAAAGAAATAATCAACCAAATACAAATTTAATAAGGATCGATTTTCTAGTCAAATATATAATTAACATTTTTTTTAAATATTTATTTATTGCTATTTACAACTGTACATTATAATACATTCAGTAAATCTGATCTAAATTAAATTGGAGTTTTACAGGCGTGTAGAGAAAATATCTATTGGTAGCACTCTAATGACATTTTACATCAACTGGTCTCGTGGCCATCTTCTTTTCAGGCGCCTCGGAGGATTGTCAGGAATGGAAGAGGATGCAAGATTAGAAACTAGGGGGTTTGAGTGGTT
>NW_027105412.1:246218-247716 GCF_000696795.3 Halyomorpha halys | reverse complement strand
CAACATAAATAAACAAAACAATGTTTATTTATTTTATGTCGACGTTTTGACAAGAGTTTCAGGTCTTATCAGAGGTTATGGCGTAGAAGGTAGACCTAAAACTGGTTTATAAAATAAATAAATATTGTTTTGTTTATTTATGTTGTTCTTTGCTGATAGCACCCTCAGACAAATTTCTCCAATTATATAATATACAGGTGTGAATTTCAATAAAGATATTTAAATAAAAAAATTGAAATAAGTTATTGATAATTTATTAGTTATATTAGATAAATAACTAATAAATTATCTAACTACAGTAACAATTCAATTTACTGAAAATAATAACGAATCAATTATCTTACAATAGTAACGATTCAACTATCTAATATAACATATCAAATATCTATTAATTTATCTAATATTACTAATCAATTATCTAACAATTCAATTTTCTAAACGGTCTATTATATCAACCATTTCCACTCAATTCTAACGTATCTTTGTACTCGTAAACCTGCCATCTAGCAAAGGATATTGTTTTCTCGAACTTTTAACGGAATCTTCGTTAGAGTATAAGCTCTCTTATTGTAAAAAATTAATACAAAAAATATTCATAATTTTTTTTTCTATTTTTGGAATATCAAAATAATAAATATACCCTAATCATAAAACTTAAACATCAATGCCTGTTTTTTAAAATTTAGATTATTGCTGTCTCTGATAATATGTTAAATCGCTTTAAAAAAATATAAATTCAGAAATAAAGCTAGCAAGATTAATATCGTTGATGTTATTAAATGGTGAAATAAAATGAAGAGTTATTTATGATTGTTTGAGAGTGGCTTAGTTTATTATAAATGAACACAATTTTGATCCTTCTTTTTCTCTCAACTTTTTATTCTTTATAATTCTCCAACGCTTCGGCCCTCAGGTCATTTTCAAGGTTACAACCTACAAATTTTTTTTTGTTTTAAATAAAAATTACATTATTTCCTTCAAACTACATACTGCAGTAATTGCAATGTAAATTAATGATAAAAAAGTTATTGTTATATGATAAGATGATAACAGAGTCCTGACCAGCTGAAGGTAGGTTCTGTTTTTAAGTTGTAAATGAAAGAAGGGAAAGTTTGTAATGGTTACAATGGTTTGTAAAATAAGTTTTAAATCTAGGATATAAAATTTAATAAAATAAGTTATGTAAGTATAGAAATCTATTTAAAAACAAAAATTAATGAAGTTATTATGATATTATTTTAATGATTAATTTATTTTAAAGATGTGACAAGGGCAATTAGTCTGCAATGTTTTTGGTTTCTTAAAAAAAGAAATGACATCAGAATTGAAGGTATGGCCAAAGAAATCAGTATGTAGTTTGAAGGAAATAATGTAAAAACAAAAATATTTTTGTAGGTTGTATTCTTGAAAATGGCCTGAGGGCCGAAACGTTGGAGAATTATAAAGAATAAAAAGTTGAGAGAAAAAGAAGGATCAAAATTGTGTTCATTTATAATAA
>NW_027105412.1:245224-246168 GCF_000696795.3 Halyomorpha halys | reverse complement strand
ATATAATTAACATTTTTCTGGACAGTCACCAAAAAAAAAACAATCAATCAAATACAAATTTAATAAGAATCGATTTTCTAGTCAAATATATAATTAACATTCTTCTGGACAGTCACAAAAAAAAAAATAATCAATCAAAAACAAATTTAATAAGAATCGATTTTCTAGTCAAATATATAATTATCATTTTTTTAAAAATATTTGTTTATTGCTATTTACAACTGTACATTATAATACATTTAGTAAATCTGATCTAAGTTAAATTTGAGTGTTGCAGGCGTGCAGAGAAACTACCCAGTGGTAGCACTCTAATGACATTTTACATTAGCTGGTCTCGTCTCAGAAAACTAGTGGGTTTGAGTTGTTAGAGAGTTTATAATGGAAGGAGTGATATCTGGTTCGGGCTAGATCGGTTACATTGGGAACATGGTCTTTATGGATGATTTTATTTGTGACAAAGTAAGGAGCATTGAGGATTTTACGAAGGATTTTGGATTCTAAGGATTGGATACGAGAGGAATTCGAAGGTTTAGTGGAGCCCCAAAGCTCAACTCCATATGTCCAGATGGGCCTTATTATTGCCATGTAGATCAGTCTTTTTGTAATAAGTTGGATGTTTAGACCGTTTGTCTAGTTAGTGCTGTAATAGTCGAAATCGACGTGCAGTTTCCTGTCTTCACAGACTTGTGTGAGGATTCGAGGTTAATCGTTTGTCCAGATGTAGGCTAAGGTAGCGGATCTGTTCGACAGGGGTAACAGTAACATTATTAAATGAAACTGTAGGGTTACCAATGGGTTGTTTCTCTACACGCCTGTAACACACCATTTTAACTAAGATCAAATTTACTGAATGTATTGTATAATATACAATGAGGTGTAGATAGTTGACGGTATATTAATGATTGGAGAAGTTTGTCGGGGGGTGCGGTTAGCAAAGAACAGCA
>NW_027105412.1:244639-245038 GCF_000696795.3 Halyomorpha halys | reverse complement strand
TATATACCTATACACACACACATACACTAGGGAGTAGTGGTACATTGAAATTATTTAATTAACGTATTATTTTAATAATTAATATTAACGGTCTATTGCCAGTGAACAACGATCCTTCCATTGTATCCCAAACCCTCCAATCTCACACCACCAATCTGGAAGAATGCCTCCAAAAGGATTAAAATACATTCCAATAAATCCCACCAAATCATATTTACCCTTCGTCGTAAACCCATGGCCTCTTGCCTCACAGTATCTTTTAATAATATCCCATGTTACCTGAATTGAGAACCTCAGTCTTGCCAAAGACTTGCCTCTTGCCAGGTAAAATATGCACTGGGAAAAATATTTTTGGGTTGGAAAGATTAATTATATAAAAATGTTTGAAGTCTATATTTA
>NW_027105412.1:243147-243388 GCF_000696795.3 Halyomorpha halys | reverse complement strand
AAAAGATGTTATATTTGAACTCACATTTTGTTAAAAGTTCATTTTTAGTTAGGTCAGATTTGCAATAAGGGTGCTATATGCACTAGAAATTGTTGGAAAATAAATCCTATTCCATGTCCTATGAAAAGCTATTCATAACAGTGGGATGAAGATAAATACAAGAGTGGAATCAGATTATGAAAGGCGATCCATCAAAAACGCTACCCTAATCCTTCAACACAAGTAGTCTACATTAAAGCGT
>NW_027105412.1:240533-243097 GCF_000696795.3 Halyomorpha halys | reverse complement strand
TTGAACCAAAGGATTAGGATGGTTGGAAAGGTTTATATGGAATTTTGAGAATTTGGTTGGTATGAGATCAAGGACATAAGGGATATGTAGGTCATGGTGTGGTGTTCTGTTGGAAACGTAGTACGGTGCATTAACTATGGTCCTAAGGATTTGGGATTGAAAGGATTGGATACGTTTGATGTTCGATGGTTTAGCTGTTCCACAAAGTTCAAGTCCGTAGGTCCAGATAGGTCGGAGTATAGTCTTATAAATTAGTAGTTTGTTTTCTAGTGAGAGATGAGAGGTCCGGCTGAGCAGTCGGTATAGTTGGCTGAATCGTCTGTTGATTTCTTGTCTTTTAAGTCTAGTTTGTTGGTTCCAGGTGAGTCTTTTGTCTAAAATGAATCCAAGATATCGCACTGTGTCGGATCTGGGTAGAGGAATATTATTAAAAGTAACAGGTGGACAGTTAAAGTCACCTGGGTGCATTTCGATTCGTTGATAATAAATAATATAATCTGATAATAAGACCAAGTTTATATCTAATCTCAACTAGATGGCAGTTGAGAGGTTCTGGAGGCACGCAGAATAGGGGCCCAGTGAAGTGGTTTGGCCATAAGTCTACGATGTTCTCATCAAAGAGCCTCCAATGCTGCGGGGAAAACTTAAAATGCAAAACAATGCCACCATTGTTAACAATCAATCGGTCCTCGCTTTCAAAAGATCGCACTGCTTTTGCTTACAATCACATGCTTTCTTTTAGTAAACAAATATCTTATAGTTAAAATAAATAGATTTTACAACTGACAAAACTAATAAAATTATAACATTTTTAATTTAATGTTGCTTCAACACCCCACGTATTCCTGTCCAACCGATCCGTTACTTAGGACTACATCTGGGCAAACGACTGACATGGAATCCTCGTACAAGACTGAAAAGACAAGAAACTGCTCGTCGATTCCGACTATTATAACAATTACTAGATAAACGGTCTAAATTGCCAATCCATTTCAAAAGACTAATCTACATGGCTGTAATAAGGCCTCTATAGACACAGAGTTGAGCGTTGGGGCTCCACTAAACCATCAAATTCCTCCCGAATGCAATCCTTACAGTCCAAAATCCTTCGTAAAAGCCCTAATGTTCCTTATTTTGTCACGAATAAAGACAGCGATCAGGACCTCAATAACTCGCGTGTTGTCGATTCGGCCAGAACATGATACCAATCCTTCCATGATAAACTTCCCAACCACCCAAATCCATTTGTTTCCAAGCTTCTCCTTCATTACCTAATAATCCTTCTAGGTGTCTTAAAAGAAGATGGCCTCGAGATCTGCTACTATGGAAACGTTATTAGAGTTCTATCAACTGGTAGATTCTCCACATGTTTATATCATGTCACTATGTCACCTACAGCAAATTTACTTGTTGTATTTTTATACAGTTGTAAGTAAACTATAAAATAAAAAAATATATATTAACAATTCATTTGACTGAAAGAGTTGTGTCATCTTTTATTGAAATCAAGTGAAGAATTCTTCAATTTACCTTAATAATCAATAACAACATTTTTTTTATCATCAGGTATATATTACAATTCACAATTACAAACCATAGGGAATCCACTACAATACTCAGAATCTTGTTTTGAAATACCTGCATTTTTTTTCTTTTCGTACAAGATGCCGCCCCCACACTTCACAACCATACATCAGTAATAGTCTAAGCATTATATTCTGAATTAGAACTGGTTTTAGCCCAGAGTTTGTATTAACGATAGGATACAGCTCACTAAACTTGTATAGGTTTGACTTAATTTGATGTTGATGTGGTGATTCCAGATTAGGCAAAGATCGAGATGAACTTCCAGATTATCTTACCCCTTCAATAGCAGGATTCGATTTTCTTTTTTAAGAATCATTTTTAGCGCACTTACTCAGCCTCCACTGGCTCATTACCAGTGACGCGATGAGAGGGATGCACTGGTATTTCAATGAGCCCTGCTTTACTTCTTATACGGGGGGATAGAGTGGGCTTGGGTAAATAGTTTAAATATAGTATATAAAAGTGACTGGTGATTATTTTATTTATTTTTATTTGTTTTATTTATTTATTTTATTATTTTTTTTTTACTTTTATCATCCCATAGGCGTTGATGACCAGAGGGTTTTACGCCTTTAAGCAGCAATCAACAACAACAACAGATCCTAGCGCATCCCTCTCACCGCATCACTTAGTTAGTTAGTCAGTGGAGGCTGAGAAAGTGCGCTTAAGCCACTAACACTCAACTTGAGTGGAGAATCTGACCATTGCCAGAACTCCAAGTTTATATCTAATCTCACTAGATGGCAGTTGAGAGGTTCTGGAGACACGCAAAATAGGGGCCCCTGTGTGAGTGAAGTGCCTTGGCCATAAGTCTACGATAGTAATAGTCTAAGTATTATATTCTAAATTAGAACTGATTTTAGCCCAGAGTTTGTATTAACGATAGGATACAGCTCACTAAACTTGTATAGGTTTGGCTTAATTTGATGTTGATATGGTGATTCCAGATTAGGCAAAGATCGAGATGAACTTCCAGA
>NW_027105412.1:239258-239417 GCF_000696795.3 Halyomorpha halys | reverse complement strand
CTGACGTACCCTCTTGAGCTTTTGAATTCTCGGATTTTATGGAATATTTTTACCCAGTATCCGTAGAATTTCAGCCTCCTAATCCTTATTTCTGTTTATAGGTCCTTTGTTTCTTTGTAGATATTTCTTTGTTGGGTCTTAGCCGGTATCCTATACATA
>NW_027105412.1:236111-237488 GCF_000696795.3 Halyomorpha halys | reverse complement strand
ATATAAATAAGTAATTATACATACATTAACGAATATATAAACAAAGTTATAGGATGCCATTTGATAACAATCATTCTTCCTGATACATTAACTTTTGTAACTGAGTTCCATTTTTAAAAATTTATCTAAAATAAAAATGTTATTTCCGGGCAAGGATGGATGTTTCTCAGAGCTTTTTCCCTCGGGTAATTTTTCTTAGGCCCGGGAGTATCCGAAGTGAGGAAGCGTATCCCTTGCTCATTAATTTCTTTAGAGCTTTTTCCATTAATTTTATAAAAGACCCTTCATCCACGTGAAAGAAAATTAGTTCAGAGGAGGAGTACGGGCACTGAATAAAAGATAAATGCTACATTATAAGGAGGGATAAGGTCATCGAATATGGAGGATATAGTCATCGAGTGTAGAGGAATAATAACACTTTTCCCTTCAATGAGAATGGATGAACCCGATAAGAAGAGGTAAGGTCGATGGTAACATCCTCAGGCAAGAAGAAACTAGCACTCAGTAACCATCTCGTCGAGTCACGCCATTGCATCGTTTCACCAAAGAAATTATGATTATCCTTCTTCTTAAGGAACAAATATCTTCTAATCTTTTATGTGTAATAATTTATTTCATTGTATTAAGAAAAAAAAATGTGAAACAGTATACGATCATATGCATAAATACATAGGAAATATCTCTTGGTGGTTTCTGAGAAATAATAAATGCGAGCTCTATATTTATATTCTAAACATTCGATAGGACTATTTTTGTATTCCTTCCAAATAGTACTAATTTGGAAACATAACAATTACAATTGTTTTTTGTAAATTACATTTTTATTTTTTTTTTATTGCCGATTTGGCCAGAACCAGATACCGTTCCTTCCATGATAAACTTCTCAACCACCCAAATTCACTTCTTTCTAACCTGGCTTCTCCTTCATTACCTAATAATCATCCTAGGCGTCTGAAAAGAAGATGGCCTCGAGATCTTCTTCTCTAGAAATGTTATTGGAGTTCTATCAGTAGGTAGATTCTCCACATGTTTTTATCATGTTATTATGTCACCTACAGCAAATTTACTTGTTGTATATATGTGTATACAGTTGTAAATTTCAATAAATAAATTATTAAAAAAAATATTATGTACTATTTTTATTTGAGCCAACGTTTCTCAATACAAATGGTTAGTAAATTAGTATAAACTAATTTACTATGATAACTATTATGTGTCCTTGGTTTGACTCCACATTCCTATGTGATGATAAATTTGTTGAATCTGCTTAACGGCTCGAAAATGGATAGCGGATTACTAGAAATGTGGAAATGAGGGCTGAGAGAGTGGGATAGAGAGAATAAAATTGTCGAGGAAAGAAAAGAGAAGTAAAATGAA
>NW_027105412.1:232849-236061 GCF_000696795.3 Halyomorpha halys | reverse complement strand
TAAAATGAAATAATCCAAATATTTTTGTAGTTAGTATTGTATTTAGTATTTGTAGTGTTAGGATTTGTAGACTAGTATTGATTGTGGGGGAAAAAGGAGAAAAAAAATTTTTTGGTTATAACATATGGATATATATTGTGTTGATGTCCAATCATGGATTAATTGGTATGCTGTGTAATATAGAAACCTAATGTAATTGGGAATAAAGCATTTCTCTCTTTATATAAGAGTGTAAATATAACTAGAGATTATTTTATTTTTAGTATTATTTGATTTTATTTATTTAGTTTTTGTTAGATTATTTTCATTTTCTTTATCTATCTACTTGTATTTTAAAGGAGATTTTACTTATTATTATTATTATTTTTTCTTTCCTTTTTCTTTTTTATGTTATTTTATTTTTATTTTAGTATGAATGTAATCAGTCATCACTATTACCTACCACTGTGTGACAGATTGTAATATTTATTAATAAGTAAAGTTTCTGAAAAAAAAAATTACATTCTATCAATATAATAAGGATGACAGAGCACATTCAAAATATATAAATTACATGATAACAAAATAAGAAATAGAAGAGAAGAAAAAAATAATAAAATAATCATTCCTATTGACAATATTATTATTCACTCTGGGGAACTCCAGAACGAGCTCTTTCCCTCCACTTGTGAAGGAAAGGGCAGGACTTGGGAAGATTCCAGCGCTTCTCTCTGGTAACAATTAGATCAAATTTATATCTTACATCAGTTTTAGTTCAAAAAATTACCCCAACATTTTCCCAACTCATGCCGTGTGATTATTCCTGGGTAGCATGAAATGATGAGAGAGCGAAAGAATTTGTAAAACACCAATCTTTTCTCATCTCGAACAACTTCACACCCATACAAAATTAATTAATTGATCTCTCCTAACTACTAAAAGTCGTCAGTCTCTCTGAGGTCGAATCTCTTATAAAAAAAATCACTCTCTAAAATAAAAAACGCCCTAAAAATAACTCACTGACACTGCAGTTCTTGCCTCATGAGAACTCAGTAAACCTCTTAAACTAGAAATACCAGAAAATAGCAGGGCATCTTGAGTGAAAGCCCTTCAAGTAAATTAAAGAAAATAAAAATTTTTTTAAACCATTATCCAACCGCAACAGCCGCAGGGAGAAAGTTGCTCTAACTCGCTTGAGAATAGGCCATATTGTCCTTACGTACTCTTGAGTACTACCTGATTTAATAACTACTACCTCCATCTTGCCAACATTGTCCATTCTCATGATTAAATATATTTTTGAAGTATACACTCACTATTTACCCACAGTAAATAAATCGACTCCAGTTTAAATTATATCTCTTTGTTTTAATTAGTTTTTATTGTCATTATTTATTATATAATTTAGAAATTTTGTACGTGTGTGTGTGTTTATATCCGTGTGTGCGTCTTTGTATGTAGCATGACAATTATAATGTCAAAGGCGTTGATGACCAAAAGGTTTTACACCTTTAAACAAGACTTAACAAACAAAACACTAAAAACCTCAGGTATGACCCCTCAATTTCCAGATCATTCAACAACTTCTTGAAAAATCGATTGTAATCCTTATTCACCTCTGAAATGGTATATTTCCCACAAGCCATTATGATAGGTATTTTTTTAATAATTTTAAATTAAACCTTTGAATTTCTCTTCTATCCAATCCTTGCAATCCAAAATCCTTCGAAAAATCCTCAATGTTCCTTAGTTTGTCACAAATAAAATTATAGATAAAGACCTTAATGTTCCATATGTAACCGATCAAGCCCGAATCAGATATCATTTCCATTAAAAACTCCCTAGCGACTCAAATCCACTAGTTTCTAACCTTGCTTCCTCTTCCATTGCTGACAATTCTCCGAGGAGCTTGAAAAGAAGATGGCCACGAGACCTGCTAATGTTAATCATCATTAGAGTGCTACCAATTGGTAGTTTCTCTAAACCCCTGTAAATGCATTATAATGTAATGTTGTAAATAGTAATAAATTAAAAAATATAAAATAATTGTAAATTATATATTATTATATTCTTGAAGCTGAGTGGCTTCAAGTCTTGGTTGTTTGAAATTAAAACAATCATTTAAAAAAAAATATCATATTATCTAGTTTCAAGTTAGGATTAAAACTGTTTACAAAAATCTAATATTTTAAAAATCTTTACAATGTTTAAAAGGATCTCTAAAAAGAGAGGAAGGTGAAAGCTTAAGATTATCTGGCCGAACGCTAGATACTAGATACTGGAAATCAGGCCCTACTGTATAGATAAGGTATCTCTCTACCTCTACACCAAGGATCTTATCTCCCTGATGCTTTCCAATCTCTTAGGAGCTACTCAACAGTTTAAATTGCTTTTGTATTTACTTAACCTATGATTTAGTTAATTAACAATTAGTCTTATAGAATATTTATTTGCCTATTTGGGCCCCTTCTATTATTCCTATATAAATATGAAAATATCTCTGCTATTACACAGTGTGCAATATGAAAGATGTCTGGAAGAGTGTAATTCAATTGTTAAGTTCAAGTCTTTCCCTTAATTCATTACCGTAACTTATGACAAGCGCTTGGATATTATGTCTTACTTCTGAAGTTTAAATCATTATAGAATTTCTAATAAGCATTTGTCAATCGAATCTTAACCAAATGATAAAAACATATTTTTGTGATTCCTCAGATTTTATTAGTCACCATATTATTTCAAAATCCCTCACACCCTCGGTAACTTGTTTGTGATCCAGATCGTCCTAATCCAGATCCATCATGGAGATTGGTTCATTTCTCAGCAGAGGAGAGAGGTCATATTTCAACAACCAAATCAATTTTTTAATTTAAATTTTGAGAGAATTTTCTTTGATAAACTTTTTTTGAATCATCAGAAACGTTGGAAGAATCAAAATATTTATGAGAAAAAAACATCTATACAGATCATCAAAATCAAAAGAAAGAGGATTACAGTAAATTTGAATATTCAGCCAGTGAGGTGGCAAGTTACGAAACGATGAAACTATTAAATAGACGACAGTAATTCAGGAAATTTATGCAGCAGTAACTATCACCCATCAGCTAAGCCATGACAGACTTGGTAAACTTTGATAAGCTATGCAATCCTAGATAATGCTAGTTGACAGCTTTATGAGCTAAAAGATCTAGGCCATGGGCAATTGAACTGATATGCTTTTATACTTCCCAAAA
>NW_027105412.1:226222-228098 GCF_000696795.3 Halyomorpha halys | reverse complement strand
AGGAGTTATATTGTTTTTGGATCTTACCTTTAAAATGTTAATATGATAAGGGAATATTTATAATTATTGAACAAAAAATATAAAACATAAACCGAGGACTAAGGAAAAACGTGGCCAATTTATATGGAATATAAGAAGAGGTTTGATTCATTCTAAGCACGTGCTTCGCTACATTAGCATTCTACTACAAAGTCTCTTGTCCCGAGCTATACTAGATCCATTGGATGAGGTATTTATTCTACAAGAATAAATAATTTTTACTGAATACATTTCAGTTTTAGAATATGTAAGGTAGCTATCAAAACACTATATAGTTAATATTTAGAGCCAAAAAATTAAAATTATAACCTAAATAATATCAGAATTGTTAAACCTGCTAAGATTAATTAATTAAACCTGTGTTCTTCGCTCGGGTCTCTGGGCACTGTAGAATAGCAGGTAACGAACTGGCTGATTAGGCAGCATCATTCAGAAAGACCGGGATTAACGCCCTCGCCGAGTAGGACTTTCCCTGTTTGATAGAAGAGAATTATCCCGTCTTCAAGGAGTTCATTTATAGGGGGAAGGAGGTGGTGGGCCCCATTCATTTCACGATGGGAAGGGCTTGACCGCCCAACATCGGCGAGCCACCAGAAGATGTGGCAGCTGACCCAGACTGAGACCAGGAGGGCTGGAACTTAAGCTGCAGTTACTGCAGGAGGCACCCAGACGGATGCAGTGGACAAGGTGCAGCTCCATCAGTAAGGCGCTAAACCTAGTGCTGGGCCGCACCACAGTAAATTTTACAAAAAATGAATAATTAATTAAAGAAAAAAAAAATAAAAGTTGGTGATCTTTGGTAGCACTGATAATCCTCCGAGGCGCCTGAAAAGAAGATGGCCACGAGACCTGCTAATGTAAAATATCATTAAAGTGCTACTACTACTAAGATCAAATTTACTGAATCTATTATATAATATACAGTAGTAAATTACAATAAAGTTATTTAATAAAATATATAAAGAGGTGCAGATAGTTGACTGTAGATTAGTGATTGGAGAAGTTTGTCGGGAGCTGCGGTACGCAAAAAAAAACATAAATAAACAAAAACATATTTATTTATTTTATGGGTCCTTTGATTTAGTAGCATCGCGCCTTACCACGGTGCTACAGAACTTTTAATATAATATTTTTAAACTTTCATAATGTCATCTTTAAACTTAATAACATCAACGAACACTCATCTTGGAATTTCGTTGGAAATCTTTGAGCTTTGACTAAGATGGATGAGAACTAATAGAAAAGTAATTTCGTTGAAGAATGTTCCTCGTCAGTTTTCTTGTAATTACTTTTGCACAATATATTACTTTAGATTCTTGCTTTTAATAATGTCCACGCGGTATATTACACTTTCTTTAAGTGATTTTTCGAACCTGATAAATTAGAAGACAGTGGAACACCTCTTTCCCAATAAAGTTTTTTAATATTTTTTTCTACATGTAGTTCATTAATTTTAATTCAAAAATAGTTTAGTAAATAATTCAACGAAAGATTAATTATATGCTTGTTTGAGAGTGGTTTAGTTTATTATCAATTTAAAACAATTTTTTTCCTCTCAACTTTTATTCTTTAAAATTTTCCCAATGTTTCGGTCCTCTAGCCATTCTCAAGGATACCACCTACTTTAACTTTAAAAAAAGTTTTTTTTATTTTTATATAACAATTAGATTATTTCCTTCAACTACGGCCCTACCTTCAATATTGATGTAATTTCTTTTTTAAATCTTAAAATTGTAGGCTATTTGCCCTTGTCACATCTTTAAAATAAATTAATCATTAAAATAATATCATAATAACTTCATAAAATTTTGTTTTTAAATAGATTTCTTACTTACAT
>NW_027105412.1:224811-226172 GCF_000696795.3 Halyomorpha halys | reverse complement strand
TTCCTCGTCAGTTTTCTTGTAATTACTTTTGCACAATATATTACTTTAGATTCTTGCTTTTAATAATGTCCACGCGGTATATTACACTTTCTTTATGTACCTCTTTCTAGATAAAGTTTTTTAAAAAATTTTTCTTTATGTAGTTCATTAATTTTAATTCAAAAATAGTTTAGTAAATAATTCAACGAAAGATTAATTATATGCTTGTTTGAGAGTGGTTTAGTTTATTATGAATTTAAACAATTTTTTTTCCTCTCAACTTTTATTACTTTAAAATTTCTCCAACGTTTCGACCCTCAGGCCATTCTCAAGGAGACCACCTACAAAAAGTTTTTTTTTTATTTTTATATAACAATTAGATTATTTCCTTCAACTACGGCCCTACCTTCAATATAGATGCAATTTCTTTTTTAAATCTTAAAATTGCAGACTAATTGCCCTTGTCACATCTTTAAAATAAATTAATCATTAAAATAATATAGTAATAACTTCATAAAATTTTGTTTTTAAATAGATTTCTTACTTACATAACTTTTTTTAAAAAAATTGTATATTTTAGATTTAAAACTTTTTTACAAAACACTTTCCTTCCTTCACTTGCATTTACAACTTAAAACCACCACCTTCAACAGGTTAGGACTCTGTTATCACTTTATCATATAACAATAATTTTTTTATCATTAATTTGCATTTTAATATAATTTAATTATTTTCCTTACAAAACAACATTTTTTTTTAAATATTTAAAATCCATAATTAATTTATTCTTATTTAATGTGTATTTTTTTAAACATACATATACGCCCCTTTTTTATTTTATTTTTTAAAATATTTATTCACCTATTCATACTTTTATTAGTGTATATTTATTTCATATATAATTATCATAATAATAATTTAATATTTATTAATCGTATAATAATCATAGAAAAATTATCGTTTATCTGCTTATAATAAGGACTTTTTTGCTTATATATATAGTCAATATAATTTTTGTTGGAGATCATCATCAGAACTAAGTATACGTTATGCAAATGATGGAGTCACGGCATCTAAGACTCAACACATTCATAATGATTGCCACTCGCCATTTTGCATAAGAAAATCAGTCTGGTCACCCTTTGTGATTGCATTTTGATGCAACATTTCATTAAAATGCGATGATGACCTTCAATTATACAAATGTGATTATTTTGACAATTTATTTTATCTTTTTGTTATTGCAAATATTGTGCGTTGTATAAATGTATTATATCATCTCATGAATTTTTGGGAACCTTACGAGAATAATCATGGTCCGACCGAACGGTAGAGAGGATATTATAATGAACACTATGCATAATTATTGGAGAAGTTTGTCG
>NW_027105412.1:214716-224761 GCF_000696795.3 Halyomorpha halys | reverse complement strand
TATAATTTTTGTTGGAGATCATCATCAGAACTAAGTATACGTTATGCAAATGATGGAGTCACGGCATCTAAGACTCAACACATTCATAATGATTGCCACTCGCCATTTTGCATAAGAAAATCAGTCTGGTCACCCTTTGTGATTGCATTTTGATGCAACATTTCATTAAAATGCGATGATGACCTTCAATTATACAAATGTGATTATTTTGACAATTTATTTTATCTTTTTGTTATTGCAAATATTGTGCGTTGTATAAATGTATTATATCATCTCATGAATTTTTGGGAACCTTACGAGAATAATCATGGTCCGACAGAACGGTAGAGAGGATATTATAATGAACACTATGCATAATTATTGGAGAAGTTTGTCGAGGGGGGGGTGCGGTCAGCAAAGATTATGTTGTTCTACCTGAGTTTCAGGTCTTCATCAGGGCTATAGAACAAAAGAGATAACAACAACATTTATAGTAACATAAAATTGAAAAGGAATAGTATACAAACAAATTTGGAATTATAAAAAATATTGAATTAATCATAAATGATGAAAAATTGATAAAAATTGAATAGTAAAAAAAAAAAAATAAATCGATTGATAATCGTGGAATTAGATGGGTGTAGATTGAAAAAAGTGAAAGATGAAATACAATATCATGTAGGTAAGAAGATATGTAAAATATGAGATATGCAAGTAGTGTCTAAAAAACTGAAAAATTATTTAATCTACAAATTGAACAATATAACAGACAATGAAAGATTTTGATTGGCTTATAATTGAATTACAGTGTGAGTATTCTTTGCTGACCACACCCCCCGACAAACTTCTCCAATCATTAGTCTACGGTAAACTATCTATACCTAACTATGTGTAAATTGAAATTAAAACAAATTATCTTCATATCTTTAAAACTACCAACAGCACTAGAAAACCCAAGAAACCATAATTTTAAGTAGGATAAATTTGCTAAAACATGAGCCCTAATAAAGCTATTTACATTGAATAGTTCCTGAGATATAGTGGTAGTTTTTATGATATTTTAAAAAAATTTATCTAAACAACTAAAAATTAACATTCTTAGAATTTATTTTGGAAAATATCATAAAAATTACTACTCTTACAAAGATAAACATAATCAACTACTTTGTAGTAAATTTAACTAGCTTTAATTTGAGTGCTGATAGACATCTGTACGTGCAATGGTTTCTGAAATAAAGTTTTTCATAAATCAAATTTTTGGTCCAAACAACTAGAAATCAACATTTTGTGAATTTAATTTGTCAAATATAATGAAAACTACTACTCCTACGAAAATACACATCATAAACAGAATTAAAAGAGAATGGTTTTATCCCTTAAGGGATTTTAAATTTAATAATTATTATTTTTTTATAATACAGTCCAGTTTAGAATTCATTTTATACTCTTAATTTTTTTTATAATACTTTTAAACTACACTACACTACTATATAAAACTAAATACAATTGCATAGATAAATTCTAGTAATGAACTAGCTCTAGAAATAAATTATATGGTTAGTAGTAGAAACATGAGCAATTTTTTGTGATATGGATATACGAGAAATTAAGTTTGAACAGGTAAATAGGTTTAAGTACTTAGGTTCAACGGTAACTAGAAAAAAAAAGAAAAAACTAAATTGATGAGGAAAGGGATTGTTATATGTGAAAAATACTTTTTAGGTTCTTTTCAATTTCGAAATAGCTTAAATTGCACCTTCTGTCTGATAACTTATAAGTTGGAATTTATAAAACTATTAGCTCTTTACTGTGCGGGTCGTGTTTTCTTACGTTAAGGAAAGAACAGCAAGGTTTTTGAAAATAAAGTATTAAGTAAAATGTTTGGTCCAAACTGAATATGTTTACCGTAGTATTTAGAAGTGGATTAGGATTTGAAGGGGTGTCACTGGACAGATGTATGCCGAGAACAATTAGTGGTATTGGCTTCGAACCATTGGGTTTGCTAAGCGTTTTGTATTATTAATATTATTAAGATTAATGAGATCATGAGATTATTTTTTATTCTGTTCTTTTAACTTTCTTTAACCCTCTGGGATTTCAATATTTACTTGCATATAGCTAGCTATAGTTACACGTCCTCAAATTATAAATTTCAAAATCCATTAATCTGTCGGTAGAGACACCGATTTTACCGATCTGTTACCAAAGATAAAGGTCCTAAGTAAACTGTTGATTTAACATTGATAATGAATATGGGTTTGGAGTAATGACGGTGTCAAAATCAGTTTAGGCGAGTATTGTTAATCACCTCTACGCGTCCATGACAGCTGCATCGTAAATCTGTTGAAGCCAACTCCTCCCTATGACAGGTTCTTCATCATTATCATTCCTGAAGGCAGCTGCCAACCAAAATGTTGTCCCATCATACATCCCCGCTGGGAAATGGAGATCTGCTCTTGGCAACTGCTTCGAATGGTAGGTCCCACTGTATGAGTGTGGAGAGGAAAAAAGAAAGTATGGCGGGAAATTCGGTAAAATATTGTTTTTCGATATCGGGTACTTATGAACTCAAGTGGTATCAGATGCTCAAAGAAGGTCGAATTTCCAAGTTCCAATTTTTGACAAATATTATCTACCTAATAATAAAATTAATGAATGAATGAAATAGCCTATTATTTGTGCAAAATTGAAATTATACAAAATACAACATAAATATACACAAGATACTTAAACTACAAGATAGAATATACATATACAGTAATTGACAAAAAATTAACTTCGATCTATTTTATTTCCTTATTTTTGCATCCTTTAGTGCCTAGGCCTTCCCTTTCGGGAGTAATCAGCACTTCCTGGGGTGACCAGCCCTATTGGGAGGCGAGTTCTTTCCATTCATCATCAGACATCAGGGGTCCTGCCATCCTCTTGAACACATCGCAAGAGAGATATAGGGAGAAGTTATATCCATTTGCTTTCTCAATGATTTGATTTACAGTCTGAATGTGGTCCATTATCGAAAATCCCTTTCTAAAACCTGCTTGTACTTCGTCAACACATTTTTCTTTTTGTAAGCCGTAGATTGGGAAAATTTATAAAATTAAATTAATAAAAAATCCTAAATAGGTTCGTTCTCATCTAAAATCATCAAGCAATATTAGGATGCAAAATCTTTAAATTAAATCTTAATTTAAAAGTTACCACGACAATGGTAAAATCAATAAAAAAAAGCAAAACATTTATTATTCAATTACTACCCCATCGTGAATTTTAAGATTTCATTTCCAAATGTTAACAATAATTAATTGAAATAAAAACCATTTTTTTTTAAACAAACAGCCTGCCCCATTTCTTAAATACTTTTCTACCCGTTGCTAACTTCTTATTTTAATAACAATAGTTGGTTATTATGAAGATTAAATAATGAAGTTTAAGTAAAAATATACATATAAAAAACAACAATATGCCTATAGTAATCAATGAGGGAGGAAAATCATTATTTTATTCGGGTTTGGTTATTTATTTTTTAAATATTTTTGTGTATATTAAATATGTTTTATAATGGCTCTGTAAATAACAATTTCAAGTCCCGGTCGCTGTAGGTGTTTTTGTATGAAAATTTATTTGCGCCGACGTTTCGACCTGAGTATCAGGTCTTCATCAGGGCTATAAAACAAAAGAGATAACAACCATCATCTAGAGAAACATTGAATAGAAATTGAAAAGAAATAGTATACAAACAAATTTGGAATTATACAAAATATTGAAATGAATAATACAAAATAAATGATTGATAACTATGGAATTAGACAGTAATGGATTGATAAAAGTGAAATATGATATATAGTATTATGTAGGTAAGAAGATATGTATAATATAAGATATGTATGTAGTATCTCCAAAACTGAAAAACAAATTTGAATCAACTACTTTGTCAACTATCCACACCTCATTATGAAAATTTATTATGATGATCCAATTTTTCGGTCATAACACTTTGAATGTTTTATTATTATTCTTTTATTGATTTTATTAGTTTTTTTAATCATTTATAACGTCTTTTTTTGTAAATAAGAGACAAGATTTTGAAATAAAGTATCGTTAGGAAGCAACAGTTAATTGATTTCAGGAACACAATTAATTCTAAGAAACGTTTAGTTGTTGTTAGAGGATATGATGTTTCCAGGAATTTAAAACTTAATTAATTTATATTGATGTGGATACAAATTTTTCCTTAATTGAAACATTTTGCTGAAATTGTTTTTAATCACAAAAGAAATTACTTTAATTAAAAAGTTACATCTAATGTAAAATATAATACATTGCCTTAATCAATAATTATTAAGTATTAAAAGTCGTAGAAAAAAAAAGAAGAGGTAGAAAATGAAACTTAATAAGTCAGTAGTTATTTTTAACTCATTTAATTAGTTATTTTATTTTTAACGAATTTTTAGAGCTAAGCTTTTTATTTTTAAGCTAATTTTTAGAAAGACTAAACTTTCAATATACATTCAAATAATTATAACAAAGATGTAATTACGAAATAACTTTTTTAATTTCTTTTATTTATTTATTTTTTATGCCCCCCCTATCTGGTCATTTCTGACTTATCCACAGGTTACCATCCTGTTTATACAATCGCGATACTATCCCTTACTATATACTCCATATATGGGTAAGTGAAAGAAAAATTATTTGCCAAACAGCTAAAAAGTTATCAACTTCTATCTGCTATGCAATTATTAATAGTATCGAATTTAAAATAAGCTATTGAATAAATAAAAAAAAAATGTTTTGTCTATGATAAAAATTGAGTCAAAACATCTTGTCATGATACAGAATCAAATAAGAATATTGATACATCATTAATACCAACTTAGTTTTAGAAAATTTTAGATAAAAATGTTAATACTATCAATAATACTATTTGTTCATTTTTTTAAAATTATTTATTTAATGTAATTTACAACTGTACAAAATAATACAATAGATAAAAATGTAGTATGTTTCATATACACTTAAAAATCTTGGGAATGAACCACACATTGGTGGTACTTCAAACATTAATTTAAATTAGAAGGTCCCGTGGCCATCTTCTTTTCAGACTCCTCGGAGGATTATCAAGGATTGTTATGGATGAGAGATTAAGAATTAATGGGTTAGGATGAGTAAAGAGTTTGGAATGAAAAGACGCATATCTGTTTTGGGTCAATTCTGCAACGAATGGGATGTTAAGGTCTTTGTGAATGAGTTTATTTGTGACGTAATAAGGAGCATCAAATTTTACGTAGGATTTTGGATTGTACCAATTGGATGCGGGAAGAATTTGATGGTTTGGTGGAGCCCCAGAGCTCAATTCCATATGTCCAAATTGGTCTGCTTATTGTAGTGTATAATAATTTTTTGTAGTGAATGGGATGTTTAGAGCGTTTGTCAAGTAAGTGTTGTAGCAATCGGAATCTACGAGCAGTTTCTTATTTGTTAATTTAAATACTCACATCCCCTTAATCCCTTACAGTTAACGGCGATAAGTTTCAACTTTAAAATTATTCATTAACATTGGTAGAAATCTAATAATATTTCTATTTTAGAATGTCTCGAGGTCAAGCAAGATTAGAAACTAGTAAGTTTGGTTGGTTAGGGAGTTTGTAATGGAAGGATTGACATCTGGTTCGGGTTAGATCGGTTACAAATGGAACATTAAGGTCTATATGGATGATTTTATTTGTGACAATATAAGGAGCACTGAGGATTTGATATGTATCGAGGTATCAAAAATTATTAATATTATAAAAGTCTGCCATATATCTTGTCATATGCCATATGTCATACCTCTGCTGGGTATGTCAAAAAAGGGTACTTCGCAGTTCGCAGGTGGCGAAAAGGTCCTTGCTGAACAAATCTATTAAAAACAGGTATTCCCTGCTGGCTTTGTCAGTAGGCAGGTCAATTATAAACAATACATGCACCAAACACTTTTCAAACTGTACCACCCCTTGTGATGTATTTGTTGTGGGCGTGGCTGATGATAGCCAATGGGGAAATCAGGTTCCGAAAAGGTAACGCCTCAAGGAACGAGAGGGGGATCTGGCCAGGGAGAAAAGCGAACACAGAAGTAAGAAGACGGGCTAGAGAAGAGATCCTAAGAAGGGCTTTTCAGAAATGAAACTCCACGACTGAGACGACACCTACAACCCTCACAGCAAAGACATATCACGATATGAATCATCCAAAAAAGAAGATATTAAGATATATTAGGTAACAACTCATGATGTAAACAATCTTTTATGGCAAACCATTTATCTGAATCATTTCTATCATTTTATAATTTCCATTATTCATATCAATGAAATCTATGTAAATAAACACTTTGATATAGTTTATATACTATTATATTACCCAATATCACCCCTTATTATAATATATGATTAATTGTAGTATAGTTGACCGTAAAAATTGATATATAGGAAGATGGTCAGAGTTGCGGTCAAAGGAGAGGGCTTCATCAGGGCTAAAAGATACAAAATGATACAATGATAAGAATAAAAATACAAAGATAAGATACTATGATAAGAATAAAAATAAGTAACAATGGCAAGGGTAAAAATTGTTTATAAAAATACGTAAAATATACAGTTAAAAAAGTACAGGAGATGTACATAAAACAAAAAACAATACAGGGAAGGAAAACAAATATATAAAAAATATTGGCGAATATATAAAAAAAAAATTTTTTATATAATCTTTTTTTTTTATTTTCCTTCCCCATATTGTTTTTGTTTTTTGTACATCTGTACTTTTTTAACAGTATATTTTACGTATTTTTATAAAAAAATTTTACTCTTGCCATTGTTACTTATTTTTTTTCTTATCTTTGTATTTTTATTCTTATCATTGTATCATTTTGTATCTTTCAAGCCCCGAAGAAGCCCTACAAAGTGGGGCGAAACGTCGGAAAATAAATAGTCGTAAACTATTTTTGTTTCTCCTTTGACCGGAACCCTGACCATCTTCCTATATAACTATAATAATAGTTTTGCAGGACTCAAAATAAATTAATTAGTTAACTTATTTTCGATTATCCTGGCATCCTGACTGAATTTTTAGACAGATACATAGCAGATATTAGAAAGGATCTTGGATATGATACGAGAGGAATTCGAATGTTTACAACAATAGTATTCCCAAAATTAAAAACTAAATAAGAAATAAAATAAAAAAGATATGATATTTTTAATTAAAATTACAATAAATCTAAAACAAATAGTTTAAATAATAATATCATTACTTGAAACAGCTTTTAAAAACCAGCTTCAATAGATTGGCCGCTTAATCCGAATAAGAATTCTTTTTCTTCTCTCAGTAAATTTTTGCTTCGCAATACACGAGGCAGAATATCCGAATAACTACCTAAACCATGGAAAAAATAAAAAAAATAAATAAAAAAAAAAAACCTTCGAGACAGAACAAATACGCAAAGGTTTGAAGGAATCCGAGATCCGTTATTATTGAATGTCTGGTTGTTTGTATTCTTGGAGTGCTCAGAGAACAGTGAAAAATCGCAGGTCCCGTACTGTTTGTTAGTTTTTCTTTCGCTAGGCAGGATACAAATACAATATGAAAACAAACAAAAAGTCCTAAATAGTGTTTCTGAAACCTTGTAATCGAGCCATATTTAATTAAGCTGCTATGAAAAGGATACATGAAGCATTCCCTGCGCTAAATCATCTCTAAATTAGAAAGACTAAATTAAAAATATGGTGCGGTGAGTTTTAAAAAAATATTTACTAACAACCGAATTTTTATCTCACCCCAATTTTTGATTACTTCAATGAAAACTATGTATAATTAATAGTCAAAATTGATGAGTCTGCCAAGTATAGGTAGGGGGAATAAAAAATGGTAGGTATATCAAGTGATGAAAAAAACTAATTTTTCATTCGAAGCTGAATATCTTAAAAATTAGGAACACTAGAAAACCTAAGAGAGCATCAATAAAATTAGAGGAAAGTTACTAAAATATTAACACTCAACGGAATATAATGTAGTTAATGACCTTTACTTTCATAGGGAAAATATTTTTCATTATATTTCCTAAAATAAATTCATTTATAGTTGTTCGGGCAATAAGTTTGAGCTTTGAAAAACTATATTTCAAAAACCATTGGATGAACAGATGTCTGTCAGCACTGAAATTGAACCTAGTTAAATTTACTATAAAGTAGTTTATAACTTTTATCTTTGTAGATATAGCAGTTTTTATGAAATTTGACAAAATATACTTTGTTGTTCGTATAAAATTTTTTGATTTTTGAAAAAATATATTTCTAGATCCATAAGACGTACATGTCTGCCAGCACTCAAAATAAAGGAGATTGAACTTACTATAAAGTAGTTTATGACACTTATCTTCATAGCTGTAGTAGTTCTTATGATATTCGTATATGAATATAAATTTGGCAAATAAAAATTTGTCCAAACAACTATAAATCAATTTATTTTAGCAAATATCATGAAAGCTACTACTTTAACGACGAGAAACGTCATAAACCACTTCATAGCTGATTAAACTAGCTTTAATTTGAGTGCTAACAGACATCTGTACGTCAAATGGCTTTTTAGATTTTTCAATATAAATTCACTACTGATCTTTCAGTCCATTTTGTACATTTTTATGAAATATAGCTTTTTAAAAAGCTGTATCTCGAGAACTATTGAACCTAAATAGTTCTATCAGGGCTTAAAGTTTAGCAAATTTACTCTACTTTAAATGATTTCCCTTAGATTTTCTATTGTTATTGGGAGTTTTAAAGATTAAAGCTCCAAATGAAAAACTAATTATGACTTTTTTCCTCGTTTTTGGGCTCTTGTACAAGCAGATTTACAAATGTTGAAAGATGATCCCACAACAACTCTTTCACTTTTTAAAAACTATTAAAATCTACAATCGCATTTAGTCTAACTGTAATTCTAGTATGTATAAGTGGATGGATAATTTAATATAGTAATTTGCTAACTATATAAATTGTAATTGTAACTTTGTGATTTCAACTTTGTAAAATGTAAATTGTAATTGTAACTTTCTCTCTTTCTCATTCTGTAATTGTAACTTTGTGAATTTGTCAATTGTTTTTCACTAACTTTTTAATTTCTGTGTAAATGACCCGAGTGGTTGAAACACTTACTAAAATAAATAATTAAAATCCAACGATAATTATTTTGAGAAAATGAAAAAAAAAATAGCGAAAACTCCATTCTGTAGAGTGGCACTTTCGGCTGATTGATTTTAACGAAAATGTTGTAATATCTAAGACATAATGTCCTAAACGTGTAATTTCAATTTCTTATGACTTAAAATTGTTTGAGCTATGCTGTAATACACATACAGATGACATTACAATACTCGGTCATTTAAACTTGGGCTATCAAAACGTTTATTTACGTCAAAAACTGGAATTTAAATTTTTTTACGATCGCAATACATCCCCTATATATTCTATATGTAGGTAGGTCAAGCTAAAAAAAGGTTTGAAACACATAGTAGGGGTTAAATGTATTGTGTTAAATGTAAAATGTTTTACCATGTTTAATGTTATAAGTAAGGATTGTGAGCAGCCCTATTTAATGTCATGTTAAGTGTTAGATGCATGAGAGCTCCTGGCGGATTTTCTCAGCAACTTGTTTTTAAACCTTTCCTTCCAAAACTTCATTTTATTGTTTACTTCTAAGTTTCGATTAAAGTAATTTATTGCAACATGGCTAAAGTAAGAGAAAAGTAGAAGTTGTGAGAAAATTTGGCTATCCAGTGCATTGTTGATCTTCTAACTTGTGAGGAAGAGAATCAAGGTGAGCTAATTGACAACTGTCGTTACATTATTATTATTGCCATCCATTGCTTTATTAGTTATAAAAACATCCAAAACAATACTAACACAATCAAAACACAAACTACGAGCAAGTAACCTAACACGAAAACAAACAAATCAGTGATGTGCTTAGCTGGTCTGTTATGTGACGTCATTCTCCATTTAACAGACCTAATAACAAACTCTCAACCATGTTATATGTT
>NW_027105412.1:211275-213954 GCF_000696795.3 Halyomorpha halys | reverse complement strand
AATACCTCTGTTATACTGTTTATTTTATTTGATATTTTATTTTTCCTTAAAGGACTACCCTACTGTGGTTTTCCTTATCCTTTAAATTGATTTTCCCAACTAGCTCTTCCCAAATGTCATGTCCTGCCTGTCTTTCGTTCTCCTCATTTCATTTGACTCCTGATCATAATATTTCCCCTTTCCTTCAAATGTTCCATGATTATCAAGGTACCTTTTCGAGGAAAAATTTCACTTCCATCAGTTCTGGAACTCTTTCATTTTTAATTCTTTCCCACCTGGATTTTCTCACCACCCTCTTTCCATGAATCCATTATTTATTGTAAATCTTATTCAAAAAAAGCTTTATTCTATTGTACTTGTTATTTTTACTCTTCGAAACACAGTTAGTAATGTGTTACGTTCTCAAAAAAAATGGACATATTATTAAGTACCATGGTCGTGTAAAAGTTCGAATTAAATGATCTGAGGGCCATACACACAAAATGTTTCTGTTTTGCCAGTCTAATTAATGCTTTCATGACACGAAAAGTAATAAATAGTTTGTTTTTTTTATTTGATATATTTGAGCCTTTTTGTTTACTGGATGACGGACCTCCATAAAATATTTTTTAGTACTATCAACAAGTCTGGAACCCAGGACTGCTATACAAGATTCCTACCCCCTACATACTACCTGTTTATCCGTTCTTATCTCTCCAACTGGTTATTTCAAATAAATCACAATAGCGCTTATTCATCCCCCTTTCCTCAGTTGCTGGTGTATCTCAGGGTAGTGTCATTGGTCCTATCCTTTATACAATTTTTACAGCTGACATCCTAACCCATCCTAACACTATACTCACCACTTGTGCCGATGATGCATTTCTGTTGGCAGTGAATAATAACCCTTCCACTTCATTCTAAACTATCCAATCCCACATCATCACCCACGAAGAATGGTACCAAAATTGGAGGATTAAAATAAATTTCACTTAGATCCGTTACGTAGGACTACATATAGACAAACTACTCACATGGAGTCCTCATACAAGACCGAAAAGACAGGAAACTGCTCGTCGATTCCGACTACCACAAAATTTACTAGACAAACGGCCTAAACTTCCAATCCATTACAAAAGACTGATCTACATGACTGTAATAAGACCTACTGTACCTTACAGTCCAAAATCCTCAAAAAAATTCCTTAATGCTCCTTACTTCGTCCTCAATGTTCCATATGTTGCCGATTTGCCCAGAACCAGATACCGTTCCTTCCATAATAAACTTCTCAACCACCCAAATCCACTTGTTTCTAACCTGGCTTCTCCTTCATTACCTGATAATCATCCTGTGCGTCTGAAAAGAAGATGGCTCCGAGATCTTCTTTTCTAAAAATGTTATTAGAGTGCTATCAACTAGTAGATTGTCCATATGCTTCTATCATGTTATTTTATAACTTATAGCAAATTTACTGGTTGTATATATTTTTATACGGTTGTAAATTAATTTATACAATAAATAAATAATAAAAAATGTATTATCAATATAGATTCTATTATGTATCATTGAATAAATATACAAGGCCAAAAGTGTTGCATACAATTTAAGTGTTATATTTAATTAAATTAAATAGTTCTGTTATATTTTTGTGAAAGAAAAAAATCAAAATTTTGAATCGTGAAATACATTTTAAAGGAACTTCCTAACAACTGTTCTTTGGAGTCAGTCTATCTCTCAATTTCAGTCCTCGAATTTAGTAATTCTACTTAGTTAGTCAATCTCGCAACTGGAAAATTAGTACGGAAATGTGAATAACATACAAATATCTGTTCTGAAACGAGAGAGGATTAAATTCAACTCAATGTGGTTTGATGCGCGCACAGCATCGATTTAATCTAGCAGAAATTATTTTCTATGCAATGTATAGTACAGAATATACTTTTGTGATATTTATTGGATTCGCCCTTTTTACCGAATACTAACGATAGTACTAATAAATCAGTGAATATTTGGCACATTCATGTCAATTTAAAAATATGAATTTCATTCAAGTAAAAATATAATAATAAATAAACTATAAGAAATAAATAAATATACTTATTTCAAAAACTATATATTTACATGAAATTTCTCCTAATATCTCTAGGATTCAGTAAAATTTAATTGGTGCAATTACATTTAAAATTTTAATTCCACTAATAGTGAATAATTGGGAACATGGCTGGGGCCTTTAACCGTCATTAGTGCTATATGACTCGTACTGTGACTAAATAAAAATAATAATGGAAAAAAATCACTAACCACTGTCAATTTTAACCACTGAACTAAATAATTAAATTAATATTATCAAATAATTTCAATTTAAAAAATCTTATAAATGGCGTAACAATATATAATTGCTATAGAGCCATAATAATGCTGTGAGCAATATATTAATCGTAATAATATATTAAGTAATAATAATATAAAATGCAGTAATAGTTAAAAATTATATTAAAATGGCATAATAATATTTTATGATAAAATATTGGTTAAATAATTTCTGCTTGATTACTAAATAAGGATAACGAAGCTTTGTTCATGAATGATATCGTAAGAGATCTGACAGCCTCAGTCAAACCCTATTTTTCTTTTTTTCTCCTTTAATTATGAGAGAGGGAGAGAAATACTTAATTTATCTATGCTGCCTAAATACATCAG
>NW_027105412.1:209577-210645 GCF_000696795.3 Halyomorpha halys | reverse complement strand
AAGGAAAATTAAAAAAAAAAAAAGGTTTTCACCCTGGCCTGTAATATGATATCGATATTTCTTCATAAAATATAAGCAATATCGTAAAAAGAAATTTACGAGTAGAATATATGGAAATGAGATATGAATTCCCCTGTCTGAAAATGATCGGTATTTTGGTAAAAAGTTGGATTATCAAAGGAATATGGAACGGATACGGAAGAATAATATAAGTCACCATAACCCCATATGGCCCGAAATGATCATTACTCGAGAAGACAACATGAAAAGCCAAGCACATCATTTTCCGTATTCAGTGCTAGAATTGTATTTCTTATTGACAATAAAGCGGCCATAGTCGAACAAAATTTATCTTAGATGATAGATATAGGAATACAGATAACCTTATATATTGTTTAATGTATTAAATATAAATTACCACATGAACCGTTATTCGAAAGTAACGAATAACTTTAATTAATATTAGATGATTATTTTAAG
Organism: Halyomorpha halys; assembly: GCF_000696795.3. Lineage (NCBI taxonomy): Eukaryota > Metazoa > Arthropoda > Insecta > Hemiptera > Pentatomidae > Halyomorpha > Halyomorpha halys. Next base: position 210,165 of record NW_027105412.1, on the reverse strand, counting down.
AATAAAAAATACTTTATTAAACATTACTCACATAAAAAAAAATCAAATAAATTATAGTACAATATTTATTTTTAAAATTTGTTACTAATATAAAACCGTAAATTATAAAGATAAAAAAAATTATAGTAATTAACCGTAAAAAATAAAGATTTGTAGGCCTGAAATGAAGATCCATATTTCCGTTTATATAATACGTTATGAATTCATTGAGTAATGCGATTTTACAAATATATTTTGAATAAATATAGGATATATTAACTACATAATATATAACTATATAAAATATATCTAATAAGTTTCTTTCACTAACTGACATTTATATTTTTACAATATTTTTGTATCCTCTTATCCTGCCTTCTGGTTAAAAATTAAATCACAGTAGTGATTATTTAGTAATAATTTATTTTTATCTTGATTATTGTTATTTAATAACATATCCGAGTAGTTAATTTCCTCTACATACAATTAAATATTTTTTTAGGTATGTAGGGTATTTATTATTTTTTTTCATCTGACCTTTACTATTTTATAATCATTTTTATCCACCTATCCTACCTTCATATCAAAAATTATAACACAATATCACTA
>NW_027105412.1:206819-207582 GCF_000696795.3 Halyomorpha halys | reverse complement strand
TTATTTTTGACTTGAAAGAATAATAAAATAGAGAAAAGAAGGAATTTGTTGTATATTAATATTTATTTTATAATTTTATTTTAGTTACCTTATTATGATACAAATGTGTTACCAGACAAATTTGAAATAAGGTTATAATCACCAATCACTAGAGTCCAAAAATTTAAATCATACAAAGTTAAAAATAATTTTATTCATTTTTAATAATAATTTTTACAAGAATAGGACTAATAATAATTACTTTATTCATTAATAATATTGGACTAAGCCACAAACTGGGGTAATGAGTAATAGTGGTAATTGTACAATTTTATTTTTAAAAAACAAAAACTAAATAAGTAAATAAATATTAAATTTATAAAAATGTAAATATAAAATAAAATATCTTTATGTATTGAAAGAATAGGACTTCATCTAAAAAAAAACACCTATACAATTTATAATTAAACCAATAATGTATTTTAAAAAAAATATCTTTATTGAAATTTACAACTGTATATTATATAATACATTTAGTAAATTTGATCTTAGATAAAATGCAGTGTTACAGGCGTGTAGAGAAACTACCCATTGGTAGCACTCTAATGACATTTTTCATTAGTTGGTCTCGTAGCTATCTTCTTTTCAGGCGCCTCGAAGGATTGTCAGGAATGGAAGAGTTAGAAACTAGGGGGTTTGAGTGGTTAGGGAGTTTATAATGGAAAGAGTGATATCTGGTTCGGGCAAGATCGGTTACATAGGGAACATTAAGGTCTTTATGTAT
>NW_027105412.1:202082-206462 GCF_000696795.3 Halyomorpha halys | reverse complement strand
CAAATATTAAATAATGAAAAAATATATAAATAATAACTTTAAGCTTTATTACTTAACGGATTATTAACCGATGAAACTATTATTTGGTTAAAGAATAAAAAATTATTCTTAGTTGCTTGTGTCACTAAAAATCTATTAGAGCAATTTTCATATTTACAAAGTACCACTCTATTCTAACTATGATTAGAAATTTTTTATTTCGTGGGACCTTCAAAAAAAGTTTAACCCCCCTCCTAGGCCGGATTTGAGCCGGCACCACTGCAGTTACGAAGATCCAAAGACCTACGCCTCAACTCCCTCATATAAATACGGCCTAAAAATAAATACATATCCTAACTAGAGATTAATTTATTATTTTGATTTATCTATACCTATAACAGAAGTGTAGACATAATGGTTTTTAATAGATCCCTTTCTTTGTCTTAGCTTTCAATATTTTTGATTTCAATAACTCTATTTATAATTCTTTTAAATAGTTGATCCGAGAACTTAACAATATATATTGCTAACACAGCCATAACAATCGAAATAAGGAGATTAGCAAGTCTTTAACCATATTCTTGGCAAGGGGGCACGTGTTAGGCTGTGACTTTATTTAGTTTTGAATCTTCAAAGTGAATTAAGAATCGATAATTTAAACTCTTATCTAACTAATGAATGTTTGTTGAAAACTCTTTCAGAGATTGGAAAAAAGATAAATTCATGACTCTGTTATAATAAGTTATGTTATAACAATTTATAAAATTTAATAAAGTTACTAAGCTTAACAACAACAGATTCAAAAACTTTAAGATAACCTAATTTATGATTTAAGTTCAGTTGCCCCAAATAACTTAAGTTTATTGATCATAGATCGAATGATCTTAACAAAGATTTATCTATTAGTTATCAAATGGTACCCTCGATTGATAGATACGTAAAGATTTTTTATCTTATTAATTTATATTAAATTCTAATATTTAATGTCTGTTGGATAAGAACATCAATTGAAAAACCTGTTTTTATTTTATTTGTATGTTATAAAAATACAATATACCGATAACATTAATAGCCAGCCGACGAGAACAATGGTGTTTAATAAAGGTGAGTAATAAAGGATAAAACGTAGATAGGAAATAAATTTCTAAAATATAGCTACAGGATATGTCCCCCAGGATATGAACCCTATTTCTCATTTAAATGGCTACATATCATCAGGACCATTATTTTTACTTCTTAGTATTATTGGTTTCAGTTCCTATATGAAAAATATATTGGATCCATAAATTATAATAAGCTTTGTTATAAAAAGGATTTCAATAAACTTTTTAAGGAAGTATAATATTTTAATAATATAAAAGTAGTTTAAATGGTTAAAACAGATTGTAAGTTTTTTTATAATAATAATAACAATAATTATATATTAAAGGCATGTGCTCACCCGCTGTTCAGAGCGATCACTTCTCCACCAAACGAACTAGTACAAGAGCCGGAAAAAAAGGCAGTTATCTCACCACAATTTTTGATTACTATAATGAAAACGATGTATAATTACTAGTCAAAACTGATGAGTCGGCCAAGTATTGGTAGGAGGAATAAAAAATGGTGGTTGTTTCAAAATTTTAAAAAAACATTAATTTTTCATTTGGAGCTCTATATCATAAAAACTACCAACAACACTAGAAAATCTAAAACAATATTAAATAAAGAAGAGTAAATTTGCTGAAATATTAGCTCTAAAAGAGCTATTTACGTCCAATAGTTCTCGAGATATAGCCTTTTAAAAAGCAACATTTCATAAATATGTACCTAAATATCAGTAGTTAGTTAATTTATTTTGAGAAATCTATATTTCAGGAACTATGTGACGTACAGATGTCTATTAGCAATCTAATTAAAGCTAGTTTAATGTAATATGCAGTAGTTTATAACCTTTGTCTTCGTAGGAATAGTAGTTTTCATGATATTTGCTAAAATAAGTTGATTTATAGTTGTTCGGACAATAAGTTTGATTTATGAACAACTTTATTTCAAAAACCATTGGACGTACAGATGTATGTATATACTGAAATTAAAGCTAGTTAAGCTTACTATAAAATAGGTAATAAAATTTATCTTTGTATGAGTAGTAGTTTTTATGATATTTGGCAAAATAAACTCACAAAATATTAATTTCTAGTTGTTCGTATAAAATGTTGGACTTTTGAAAAAATATACCCATAAGACGTCCATATGTCTACCAACACTCAAAATAAAGGAAATTTAACTTACTATGAAGTAGTTTATGACACTTATCTTCTTCTTAGGGGAAGTGGTTTTTATTATATTCACATATGAATATAAATTTGGCAAATGAAAATTTGTCCGAACAACTATAAATCAATTTATTTTAGCAAATTTCATGAAAATTAATACTCCTAACAAAATGAATATCATAAACCACTTTACATATAGCTCATTAAACTAGCTTTAATTTGAGTGCTAATAGACATCTGTACGTCACATAGCTCTGAGATATATATTTTTCAAAATAAATTAACTAACAACTGATATTTCAGTACGTTCCATACAACATTTTTATCTTAGCTCTATTAGGGCTAACATAATAGCAAATTATGCTCTACTTTAAATGATGCTCATTTAGATTTTCTATTGTTGTTGGCAGTCGTAAGGATATAGAGCCCTGAATGAAAGATTAATTATTATAAACATTTTAAAACAACCACCATTTTTTATTCCCCCTACCTATACTTGGCAGACTCGTCAATTTTGTCTAGTAATTATACATAGTTTTCAATTAAGTAATCAAAAATTGGTGTGAAATAACTGCCTTTTTTACCTCTTGGGCTCTTGTACTATACGAGGTGGTTAGACATTGTCCTCTAAGTTGACGTCCAGAGGTGCTTCGGAATCCGAGGTATGAAACCTTTTTCGCCACCACAATCCGCTACCAATTATCCTACTACTTAAGTGAAAAACGGACCCTTAATATGCTTCTACGGCATCAAAAGTACATTAATAATTGTGTTATATATGGTATTGTTTATGTATGTTTTTTAATTATAAAAAAGAGAATAATAAGAAAGAAAAAAAATATATTGTTGAATTTTTTTTTTTAATTTGATCCAACTTACATTTGAGATGTTGCATTCCAAAACTAGCCAAATCTATTGTCCACTTTTTTTCTATTATAAGTATACTACAGTAATACTCTAATACCATGAAATGTAAATGTAATTTCAAAATAAAATAAATTTATATGTGATTGTAACTTCAGAAACAGATTATTTCAATTAATGACGATCTAAAACAAAAACTGTCAAATAAAAAAAATATATCAAAATTTATATATATATATTTTATACTAGATCGGCCTGGTGGGCCTTACATGGTTGATATAACCGTTATATTATATATATTTTTTTAACAGTTGATTATGGGGGGGGGGCACAAAAGACACCCCTAACGATATACAATGTTATTATTAAAAAAAGAAAAAATAAATAGATAAGAATAATGCTTCTTAATAAAAGAGGAAAGTAAAATTAATGACAAAAATAATGATATTGGTACACTTAAATAAAACAAACAATTTCCCTCTAATAGCAAAAAGAAACAAGTTAATTTGAAAAAGGGACGAGACAGGAAAATAGAAAAAATAATAATAATTAATAAATAAAATGAGTAATAATAAAAAGTAAAATAGAGGTAGTGTGTCTATGAATTAATTTTATACTTAATTAAATTTATAACAGAATGTCCTGCATTCTGACTGGGCTTCAGTCTTCGGGTTGGGGTTGGGTTTCCCAGGTTATCAAAATGTAGAAAGTGAACTTTCGTACTTTTAGAGAGAAAATAATTTTATGATTGAAATTTTTACAAGAACATACAACTAGAGATAATTGTCTAATATAAAATCACTTAAGTTCCATTTTTTTTATAAGCTACATATTTTTTTGTTATAAACAGTAGAGAAAATTAAAAGTTTTTAATCATTTAGATACCAAAATCCCATCCCTCCCTCGAAAAAAATTGTTAGATTTATTTTAATATATTTTATTTTCATAATATAACATTTCTGTTTGTATTATGAAAGCGCCTCGGGAGATTTGACGTATTAAATAAGTTTGAGCGAGCGATCGAAGAGAAGCTTGTTGCTCGACCACTTGTCGCTCTCAAGCTCTTGAGTGGAATTTTACGAGATTAACTGTTTGCCTGTCATACTTCTTCAGCCGCAATATCGACATAGGCGACATCTCTGTCCCAAACAAGCTTTTCCTTTTAAAGGTAGCCAAGAAAGTATATTGGATTTACAGATTTATTGATGAAATCGTAAATCGAGTTTAAATGTATAGTCAAGAATTGAATTTAAAGGAAGGGAAGATTATCAGAATATCTGTC
>NW_027105412.1:198345-202032 GCF_000696795.3 Halyomorpha halys | reverse complement strand
AAAAATTATTTTAAAAAAGTATAAAATCGATAATATAAAGTAAAATTTCCGATAAATGGATTTTAACAAAAAAATATTGTTACATCCCTGGCATTTTTTGGAAGATGTTTCGAGCTAAATTGTAAAGTTAGCTAGAACTAGAGAACACCGTGGATCATTAGGAATGAATTTCTCATCTTAGCATTAAAATATATACTTTTAAAGTTTGATAAATTGATGTTTTTAACTCTAGGATCTTGAGTGAGATCATAAAACCAGAAAAAAAAATCATAGATTTCTCACATGCCTTCTTTTCCTATATTTTAGGTCTTTCTTATACTACCTTGAAAACTTTTATTAAAAGCGAGCAACTGTCATTGAAAAAAATTACTTTAGCTTAGGACGCGACGTGACTCAGTGGTAAGGCACCGAGCTTATAACTCCAAGGACCCAAGTAAGGGGTTTAATTTTTTTTTAATATTTAAAATATTGCTCAATTAAACTGTTTAACTATTTATTTTCTTATCATTCTAATAATTTTATTATCTCAAATAAAAACCAATGCATAATACAAAATAGAAATATTTATACGATAATAGACATAAAAGGATATTTATGTATATTATTGTTTGAGATAATAAAAATAATAAAAGAGTGAGATAAAAAAAAGAGTATAAAAGTTAAAATAGATCTTAAATTTATAAAGTTATGGATTAAAATGATATAAAAAGATGTTTACGTAAGGTTAGTTTATTAATTTGAGAATGCCCATTCAATCAAATATTGAAATATGAATGCTTTCATCAACATTTTGTTTTTCAATCTCTCTTTTCCATTTTGAAAATTGATTTTGTTTAAATAATACAAACATAGCTCTATTAGGACTAATAAAGACTAATTTTAGGTATTTAAATTATTTTTTTTTTTGGCAATATAAAATATATGTTCTACTATAAACAAGGAGATATTATTTATTTCTCAGAGATAATATTCTTAATATTGTATTGCAACTTTTTTATTTGTAGTTGCCTTACAGATTTACAGTCTTTAAGAATAAATGAAAATCACACCAAGAAAAAAGAAATCGTGGATAATATTAATGATTACAATTTTTTTTGTTGTTAAACAATAATAAATTAATTTATTTAGTTTGAGTGAAATTAAAATTGTTGCTATTAAATTAGTAAAATATTGTAGTTTACTCATATATAATTAAATAAGAATTTCCTTTATACTTCGAAAACATAGTTTTTACCCACCTTGTGACTACTGTTTGGCGCAAACACATACCTATCCCGCAACATCGCTAGGTCGTGATGGGTAGGAAGGCATAGTCCCTTATTGTAAGTGATTAATGGTTAATAATAAAAAAAAAAATCTAAATTTTAATTTTTAACTCTCTAGTATTAAACTTGTTTTGGATCTAAAGACCTCGTTGATCTTTGGCCACCCGAACGGGCCTTCTCCACGCTTGCCTGTGTTAGGCTACTGCTTTCCAGTTTGCTGCATGCAGCTCATTCGCATCTCTGTCGCTTTTGTCTATACATCTGGTTTTTGGCGTTATTCGTGGTCTCTTGCCACTGTGGAATTTATTGTTATTATTTATTATTATAAATATTATAATTATTTATTGTTATTATTTATTCATTCACTCCAATGTGGAATTTATTGTTATGTAGAGTTGTGGATTGCTTAGAGTCACAATTCCTACTCATCTTAACCTCCTTACCTTCATATCATGAAATATTGACTACCTAGTCTCTGCGAGCAGTTCATATGTTAAGTATTGCAACTAAAATTATAATTTTTTTTTTTTTACAAAATATAATCAGCTATCGAGTTTTTTTCTTTATTTAATGTGATTTACAACTGTACAAAGAATAAATACAATAAGTAAATATGTTGTATGTTTCATATATATCTGAAAATTTTGGGAAGGAACCATCCATTCATGGTACTTCAGGCATTAATTTAAATTAGAAGGTCCCGTGGCCATCTTCTTTTCATACGCCTCGGAGGATTATCTGGGATTGTTAAGAAGAAGAGATTAAGAATTAATGGGTAAGGAGTTTGGAATGAAAAGACGCATATCTGGGTCAATTCTGCAACGAATAGAATGTTAAGGGCTTTGTGGATAAGTTTATTTGAAACGTAATAAGGAGCATCAAGGATTTCACGTAGGATTTTGGATTGTAAGGATTGGGTGCGGGAAGAATTTGATGGTTTGATGGAGCCCCAGAGCTCAATTCCATATGTCCAAATTGGTCTGATTATTGTAGTGTATAATAATTTTTTATAGAGAATGGGAAGTTTAGAGCGTTTATCAAGTAGGTGTTGTAGCAATCGGAATCTACGAGCAGTTTCTTGTCGTTTTAGTCTTGTCATGTGGATTCCAAGTAAGTCTCTTGTCAAGATAAGTAAGTATCGAATTTGTTCAACAGGCGTTCTTTTTATTTATTTTTTTTATTTATTTGCCCCTGTAAAAGTACTTTACAACCAGTATATGAGATGTTCTATCCAGACATAACATGAGTTGGCATGAGGGAGATAGCACCCAGTGGTGCATCGTTCTGACGTTAAAAAAATTATTTTATTACCTGAGGAGGTCCCGCATCCAACTCCTCTTCAGCCTACGCCGAGTTACGTCAGGAATTTCATGTGTTGCCATCTGTCGTATAAATTTATTTAAATGTCCATGTAGCGTGTTGTGAATTTTCTCGTTTGGAAGTTCGTTGTCAGTCTTAAAAAATATGATTAAAAAGTTTGTATTTTTTGAATCTGTGTCTTTTTAGCTGGTCTATAAAATGGCAGGCGTAAGTCCATATGAGTTTTAGTAAGTAATTGTATACGTTAAATTTCTGTCTGAGTAATAATTTAGAACGTCTGAATAGTAAGGAATATAATTGTCTCAGTTAGACATTTAGCGTTTTACGTTTTCTCATGACTTGTGATAATAGAAAGCAATCGAGTTTAGTTAGTTTCGCATAAAAGAATAAGTAGTATGTAGTGTGATTCCAGCATAACTATAGGCTTAAAAATTTTTATAACATATTTGTTGGGTACATACCTACGGTGGAAAAATTAAGTTGTTCATTGACACAACCACGGTCCGACTACAATATTTTTATTTTCCTCCTAAATTATTTTTAATGAGCTTTTACCTTAGATATTTACTTTTATGAACATATTTATTTACGAAATTAGTAATGATTGATTTCCAATTTCTGAAATAACATATATTGAAAAAGCCCGAGGAATTTGAGATAGTACAGATGGAATAGGCATTGGAGCATAGAGCTTTTTCTATGATTGAATTCTGGAATTGAAGCTAACCAAAATATTTACTCTTTCAGAAAATTGCTTCTCGTCTACTTTTGCTTTTCGGTAAATATTTTTTATGAAGCGAAAGTAGACGGTGATATTTCGTTCTATGCAATGAAGTCCGTGAAGTCACCATATCGTTCAAAGATGCCCCATCAATATCCACAGAACTTCAAGTACAAATTTGACTAATTTTACACTAAATTTGGAAACACTGTCCGATTATTGCCATTACACATTATAGTACAAGAGCCGGAAAGAAAAGGCAGTTATCTCACCCCAATTTTTGATTACATTAATGAAAATTATGTATAATTACTAGTCAAAATTGACGAGTCTGCCAAGTATAGGTAGGAGGAATAAAAAATAGCAGCTGTTTCAAAACCT
>NW_027105412.1:197180-198295 GCF_000696795.3 Halyomorpha halys | reverse complement strand
ATAGGTAGGAGGAATAAAAAATAGCAGCTGTTTCAAAACCTTAAAAAAACATTATTATTTTATTCAGAGCTCTATATCTTAAAAACTATTAACAACACTAGAAAATCTAAAAGAACATTATTTAAAGAAGAGTAAATTTGCTGAAATATTAGCCCTAATAGAGCTATTTACTTCCAATAGTTCTCGAGATATAGCTTTTGAAAAAGCAACATTTCATAAAAATGTTGTATGGAACGTACTGAAATATCAGTAGTTAGTGAATTTATATTGAGAAATCTATATCTCAGGTATATGTGACGTACTGATGTCTATTAACACTGAAATTAAAGCTAGTTTAATACTCTATAAAGCAGTTTATTATGTTTATTTTCGTAGGAGTAGTAGTTTAAATGAAATTTGTTAAAACAAATTAATTTATAGCTGTTGGGACAAATCTTAATTTGCCAAATTTATATTCATGTGTGAATATCATAAGAACTGCTACCCCGAAGAAGATAAGTGTCATAAACTGGTTTATAGTAATTTAAAATTCCTTTGATTTTGAGGGCTGGCAGACATCGGTACGTCCAATGGTTTCTGAAATAAAGTTTTTCATAAATCAAACTTATTTTCCGAACAAGTATAAATGAATTTATTTTAGCAAATATCATGAAAACTACTATTCATACGAAGGTAAAGGTCATAAACTACTTTATAGTCCATTAAACTAGCTTTAATTTTATTGCTAATAGAGATCGGTACGTTTAAATAGTTCCTGAGATATAGATTTCTCAAAATAAATTAACTAACTACAGATATTTCAGTACATATTTATGAAATGTTGCTTTTTAAAAGGCTATATCTCGAGAAATATTGGATTTAAATAGATCTTTTAGGGCTAATATTTCAGCAAATTTACTCTTCATTAAATAATGTTCTTTTAGATTTTCTAGTGTTGTTTGGTAGTTTTTACGATATAGAGCTCCGAATGAAAAATCAATGTTTTTTCAAAGTTTTGAAACAGTCGCATTTTATATTCCCCCCTACCGATACTTGGCAGACTCATGAATTTTGATTAGTAATTATACATAGTTTTCATTAAAGTAATCAAAAATTGGGGTGAGATAACTGGCTTT
>NW_027105412.1:193459-196760 GCF_000696795.3 Halyomorpha halys | reverse complement strand
AGCAATCGGAATCTACGAGCAGTTTCTTGTCGTTTTAGTCTTGTCATGTGGATTCCAAGTAAGTCTCTTGTCAAGATAAGTAAGTATCGAATTTGTTCAACAGGCGTTCTTTTTATTTATTTTTTTTATTTATTTGCCCCTGTAAAAGTACTTTACAACCAGTATATGAGATGTTCTATCCAGACATAACATGAGTTGGCATGAGGGAGATAGCACCCAGTGGTGCATCGTTCTGACGTTAAAAAAATTATTTTATTACCTGAGGAGGTCCCGCATCCAACTCCTCTTCAGCCTACGCCGAGTTACGTCAGGAATTTCATGTGTTGCCATCTGTCGTATAAATTTATTTAAATGTCCATGTAGCGTGTTGTGAATTTTCTCGTTTGGAAGTTCGTTGTCAGTCTTAAAAAATATGATTAAAAAGTTTGTATTTTTTGAATCTGTGTCTTTTTAGCTGGTCTATAAAATGGCAGGCGTAAGTCCATATGAGTTTTAGTAAGTAATTGTATACGTTAAATTTCTGTCTGAGTAATAATTTAGAACGTCTGAATAGTAAGGAATATAATTGTCTCAGTTAGACATTTAGCGTTTTACGTTTTCTCATGACTTGTGATAATAGAAAGCAATCGAGTTTAGTTAGTTTCGCATAAAAGAATAAGTAGTATGTAGTGTGATTCCAGCATAACTATAGGCTTAAAAATTTTTATAACATATTTGTTGGGTACATACCTACGGTGGAAAAATTAAGTTGTTCATTGACACAACCACGGTCCGACTACAATATTTTTATTTTCCTCCTAAATTATTTTTAATGAGCTTTTACCTTAGATATTTACTTTTATGAACATATTTATTTACGAAATTAGTAATGATTGATTTCCAATTTCTGAAATAACATATATTGAAAAAGCCCGAGGAATTTGAGATAGTACAGATGGAATAGGCATTGGAGCATAGAGCTTTTTCTATGATTGAATTCTGGAATTGAAGCTAACCAAAATATTTACTCTTTCAGAAAATTGCTTCTCGTCTACTTTTGCTTTTCGGTAAATATTTTTTATGAAGCGAAAGTAGACGGTGATATTTCGTTCTATGCAATGAAGTCCGTGAAGTCACCATATCGTTCAAAGATGCCCCATCAATATCCACAGAACTTCAAGTACAAATTTGACTAATTTTACACTAAATTTGGAAACACTGTCCGATTATTGCCATTACACATTATAGTACAAGAGCCGGAAAGAAAAGGCAGTTATCTCACCCCAATTTTTGATTACATTAATGAAAATTATGTATAATTACTAGTCAAAATTGACGAGTCTGCCAAGTATAGGTAGGAGGAATAAAAAATAGCAGCTGTTTCAAAACCTTAAAAAACATTATTATTTTATTCAGAGCTCTATATCTTAAAAACTATTAACAAGACTAGAAAATCTTCTAAAAAAATATCTCGAGAAATATTGGATTTAAATAGATATTTTAGGGCTAATATTTCAGCAAATTTACTCTTCATTAAATAATGTTCTTTTAGATTTTTTAGTGTTGTTTGGTAGTTTTTACGATATAGAGCTCCGAATGAAAAATCAATGTTTTTTCAAATTTTTGAAACAGTCGCATTTTATATTCCACCCTACCGATACTTGGCAGACTCATGAATTTTGATTAGTAATTATACATAGTTTTCATTAAAGTAATCAAAAATTGGGGTGAGATAACTGGCTTTTTTTTCTGTACTCCTCCTGTACTATTAGTAACATCGTTGGTTATCAAGAAATATAACAATGCAATTTCACAATGAACCTTAATTACATTCACCGAAAAAGACATTTACAAAATAAATACGCTTTCAAATTTTAATATATAGGTTTAATTTTATTTTAAATAAAGAACATTGGGTTTTTAACTAGATTATTTAAGATGTTTGTAATAGGTTTTATTGAATATGTGTGTGTGTGTGTATTTATGTGCAACAAACATAAAATCAAATCTTCAATTTTTTTTTTAGATTAATATTATGTAGTGGTCCTGATTAATGAGAATCCACTGAATACAATTAAATTTAAATTAAAAAAAATTAATTTGAATACCTAAGGGTGGTTCTTTATAAAAAAATTATATATTGGACCTCTTTGGTTTTATGCATACCCACTAAAAGCGCTCCTAGTATACATTATGCAAATATTTTTTCACATCAAGGCTCACGCTTAATAATACTCCTGGATAAATAAATATAAAAATGCATTAAAAACTAATTTTTTTCTTTTCCCCCCCCCCAAAACACACAAAATATTTAATTTTAGCATATGCCCAAATGCTAATTAAACTTAAAAAATAACAAATTGTCCTCCATTTCACTAATGGAAATATTTATTAAAAAAAACACTACAGAGTGAACTGAAACATGGATAAAGGAAAAAAAAATGGCATTCCATAGACTACTCTGGAGATTACAAAAAACATAAAAAAAAAATTCATATTCATTTCAAAATTATATTGAAAGAATTGGATCCCGAGATAGGAATAAAACAACACAATAGTTTACGAAAGTGATTTTATTTCTTTAAAAAAATAATTTTATGTATAATATTAAATAATATATTACAAATGAAAATGCCAAAGAAAAAATGACAACTAATACTTTCATCGAGTAGAATTTATGAAACCAAATAATTTTATTAATATAACAGTGGTGTAGATTATCATTATAGAGAGAAATAGTTTATTTATCTATGCTGCCCAAATACATCAGGTTGCTACATCACACAGCATACTAATCAATCCGTAATCAGACATATATAAATTACATATAATTTATTACATGGTATCATAAAATAGAAAGAAAACAGTTTTTTTTCCCTACTGTTTCCTTTTACAATCAATTTCAGTCTATACACCAAATACAAATATTTCAATTTATTCCTTTTTTCTTTCCCTTTTCTGTTCCTTCAATTTCACTATTTCACAATTTTTAATTCACCCGATCAACAAATTCACTCTCCCGAATTCATAATAAAAATTTCGAAAATTAAGGCAATAATGACCACGAAGTGACCAAACATTCCTGCGTGGCTAAGAACCGTGAAGGTATGTACTATGCCACAAAATGTTCAAAATTATATAATATAATGTAATATACTTAAAGTTATATATTTTAATTATTAAGATTTTAGGTAGTAAAAATTGTGCATCTTCAGATCCTCATCTAGTTTCATTGTTGAATAATGTGACTTTAATAAGGCCCTTAGGAACGTTTATTCATCATTCATCCTGATTGATAGGTTATAATTTAATTATTAATCAT
>NW_027105412.1:188558-191308 GCF_000696795.3 Halyomorpha halys | reverse complement strand
GAGCATTGAGGATTTTACGAAGGATTTTGAATAGTAAAGATTGGATACGAGAGGAATTCGAAGGTTTAGTGAAGCCCCAAAGCTCAACTCCGTATCTCCAGATGGGCCTTATTATTGTCATGTAGATCAGTCTTTTGTAATGAGTTGGAAGTTCAGACCGTTTGTCTAGTAAGTGCTGTAATAATCGGAATCTGCGTGCAGTTTCATGTCTTTTCAGTCAAGATAACAATAAAACCTATCTGACCTTATGGACTAGAACAGTGGGAGACAGCTAAAAACATCAAACGAATTTAATCCTTTAATCCTAAGTCCTTCCAACAATAGGCAATACCCCTTACTATGAAACCAACACTACATCATGACCTCAATATCCCATTTATATCAGACCGTATCAAATCCAAATTCACGACATTCCAGTGAAACTCATTCATCATCCTAACCCCAAAGTACAATCCCTAAATATAATTACTAGTTAAATATAATAGTTTGGAAGGGGTGAAACACAATGTATGCTAGAAAGAAAGGAGTTCCAGTGGAAGGGAGCTCGAGAAAAAAAAAATCCTAAGGCGTTGAAGTTTAGCTTCGAGAATATCCGAAAGTCCTGCGTATACCAGGCAGCCATAGTCAAAGTGGAATGAAGCAGAGAGGAAACTAAAAGTTGATGGTTTTTAAGTGGAAGGGGATAAAGGATTCTATTGAATTGCTTCTGGGTTGCTTTGATTCGACGGGAAATTTGGGAAAACATCCTGGATAGAGTTGGATCAAAAGTGACTCCAAGATTTTTGCTGGGGAGTCCTGGGATAGATTTAAGGACAGAGGGAGATTCGATCCTCTTTAGTCTCTGTGGCATTTAACGTAAGGTGATTGTCGGTAGCCCCAGTGCTTGTTCTATTGATGTCTTCTTGTAGTTTAACAATGGCATTGAAGGTGTCATGAGGAAGGATTTTTCACTCTAAAGATCAACCAACTTATGGCTTATGCAACTATGATATGCTATAAAGAACGTCTTCATTTATTTTTGACGAATTTTTAATTAATATTTGATAAAAGCTCTTGTCTTCTGATTCCTTACTAGATTATTATTATTGGCGCGACAGACAGAGTTCCAAGGCCTCGCGCGATGTACGTAGGAAATGCATCACGCGTCTCATAACGAGGTTTTCATAAGGTGAGTTTTTTTCACGCCTATTTTTTTGAGTACCATCCATTGGCTTAAGGGCCTCGCAAATGGCCGGGGGAGGTTGCGAGTGAGTATTGCATATTTATATGCTTGAAAAAATCCCGGGTAGGGCCGAGGACTCGATCTCGTAACCTTCAGGTTGGTAGTCAGGTGCGTTACCACGCTGCTACCGGGGTCCTTACTAGACTAGGGTCCTAATGAAATTTTACAATGTGGAGCGAATCGTTGGTGCATATTAAATATTTTTTGTTCTACTTTGAGGTAAATACCTCCACATAGATCATCTTCCTTAATTGATTATTATTATTTATTTCTTATTATCATTAGGAAGTATATACATTGTATAATGAAGGTCACTTTAAATTATAAAATGTAATATAACATCAATTACATAATATTAGAATATTTAAGTAGGTGTGTTTCTTATCTAATTCGTTTTATTATATTTTTTTAATAAATTTGGTTTGTGTTTTAATTAAGTTTTTACATTTTCTTTCTAAGGATAATAATAATAATAAAAATAATTTGATATGTATGAGAGGTACCAGCTGGAATTTCTTTACGTAAAGTAGGTTCTTTTGTCAGCATACCAAAGGAACCACCAGAGTCAATGACCCGATCGGCAAAACATTAAAAGTAATGCATAGAGATTTCTAGGTAACAGAGGTAGCCTGGTGCATGCACCTCCTGGGAATGGTTGACCGGTAAACACCTAAACAGCCCTTATCTCACATCTGGGCACGCTAAAAATTCAAACCACTGTCAAAGAAGAATGCAGACGTAAGTTGAAGATAAAATGGAGGGAAAAGACCGACTTTTGCTGAAGGACCTTCCCACCCCCCCTGAAGGGTAGGAGAAAGAGTGGGAGCACACGGAGAACCAATCAGAAGAAAGGGGATCAAAAGGGGGAAAAATTAGAAGTAGAGGGAAGAGAATAAGCAAAAAGGAGGAGTTGAAGACCGTCGAGGGACAGTTGGACACAGTCTGGGATGAGGAGAGTTTAGAGGAAGAGAGGGAGTGGCTGACCAGATGGTGACCAATTGAGGAAGTCCCACATCGCAGGGATTTTGCAGCGGCCGCCGGCAGGCTTCGGAGCATAGCGATTATGGACGCTCCGCCCCAACAACCGCCAAGCCGACCGACGCACCAAAACAAGTAAGACCTTTTCCGTGGTAATTTGAATGGCAATAATAATATTGATAACTTAGAGTCAGTATAAATATCAAAGATCCCAACTGGTACTTCTCAATTCATAATATAATAATTAAAGTATAAGGAAACAAGTCTACCATGCTCTATCATAATATTATTCTTACTAATGTATATATAATTAGAAATATAAAATATGTAACAAAGACTTTACTTTATAATTAAGAATCCCTGCATGCCACCTCATATATAATAGCATAGTAAGTTGGTGAACACGATACCGTTGGAAAGGAACTCCAATGATTAATTATAGATATTCATATCTAGCATACCACGGCGAGGGGGTCTTACCCCCTACTACTAGTTACCATAGTGTTTGAATTAAATATAGTGCATACTTTTTCAGTTGGTTCCCATCAGG
>NW_027105412.1:183162-187312 GCF_000696795.3 Halyomorpha halys | reverse complement strand
GGTGGTAAAGAAGCTTCAGCACAGAGACTTTCTATTGGGCTCGTCCTGAAAGCACCTGTGGCAAGTCTTATTCCATTATGGTGAACGGAGTCTAAACCGGAGTCGGAACCGATAGAGATACATAATATAAATATATAAATACATAGAATATAAATATAAATAAATTAAAATATGAATAAATTCAATATAATATGTGTACGGGGAACCTCTAGTCGAGCTTAGAACCCCCGAAGCCCCTTACACGCCAAATTATTGTTTTTTGATACTTTATGGTTTTATGTAGAGCAGGGTTTTTCGATAATTAGGTATGAAGTTGTCATAAGCTTCCTTTGCATTATTTTAAGTGAAAAATAATGTTTATCATCAAAAAGTAAAAGACTGGTTTTAATTGTCTCCGGAACATTTATGTTTTCGGAATCTTTTCATCACTGGATGATTTAATTCAACAAACTAATACATACTCTGATTAATATGTTGTTTTTTTCTACGTTATATATAACCAAGATATTAAATCATAGTTGAATTATTCTTATATTTTTCAAGGAAAAATACGGAAAAGGGAATTTCCAATCTCTTTAAGTAGACGAAAAGTAAGCAAAAGTTTTTCAATTAGGAAAAGAAGTTTAAGATATTTTGATGAAAACTTTCGAGATTAGTCCTTCTAATTACAAGCACTACTACATCTCAGTACTAAGAAAGGGGAAGACTTATTGAATTAAAAACAAACAAATAGCTAGAAATGTTATTTATTATTGGATAATGGATATATATTGAATGAAACGGTGTTAACACTGGAACACTTCCTAGGGTACATGTGTACCCCAAGGTCAACGATAAAATCGATTTACACTTCTTCACACTATTCATACCTCCGTGTGGCGGTGAAGATGAGATCTTCAACTTGACTAAAAGAGCACTCCTTTAATTTCTACCCAAGATCCAAAGTTACAACTGACGATAGTGGAAAAGGATTTTTTTTTTGTTACCCCCTCCTAGGTAATTTCTGAAACGAGTGCCTTACTCACTGAGCTATCCCACTCTTTATTTTATTTATTAAATTATCTAAGACTAAGATAATGGAGAAAATTAAAAACAAAAATAGTAATTTGCTAACATTGTTTATTTTCATAATCAAATATAAGTATTTTTTTTGTGATAAAAGTGGCTTAAAATAATCCTATTCTTATTTATAAATGTTTTTACACATCAACTTAGATGTAAACAATAACATGAAATTTTTTGGAAGGAAAGGTTATAAAACAAGTTGCTAAGAAAATCCGCTAGGAGCTCTCATGCATTTAACACATCATGAATACCCCTAGTGAATATATTATAATTCATCAGAAGTAGATTTGTTCCTTGAAATATTTTTTTCCTAAATTTCTAGGGCCAACTAGAATTTGATACCGAAAAAATTCGTTTTTTCTCATAGTTTAAAAAAAATAATAGCTTTATTGACATTTGTGATGCTATTTTATGACTTATGCTATTTTCCTACAAAAGTATATTGGAGACAATTTTGTGTAAGTTTCATTTACATATTAAGTCGTACGAAGTCCGGGTATTCACGTAAGTTGAAACCAAAATAATCAAATTGACTACTATGAATCAAAATAACATTTTATTTATAGAAAAAAAATTTTTGTAATGGAAAAAAGTAAGATTTATATTTTTGAACCTGAAAATATTATTAAAATCAAATTAGAAAAAAAAGTTTTCCATTCAATTCAGCAACCTGAATACCATGGGGATTAATGGTAATTGCAGGGTTTTGCACGGAAAATGCATAAAGTTTCTACAACTATGCGGCGTTGCTGCATACTCCAGGTTGCTAAGGTGATGCCTCTACTCACTCGGCTAGAAAGAGACTCACTGAAATAAAGTCATATTTTTTTTTTATCAATCCCATATTTTTAATCAAAATATTTACATCATTACAAATCGTAATTATCTAACAGATAATTGGTCTACGTTGCAATGTTTACAGGGTACTATCATTTGTCTATTGGATGCCATTGAGCAATTATTGAAAAAAAATATTTACATCAATAATTTAGATTAATTAAGTCCGAAAGCGTTTATAATTGAATTTTATTTCTAAAGGCTTATTATGTGTTTACCAATTATGATTATTATAATGAAATTCTCAAAATAGATAGAGTAGGTTATAAAGAAATTAACACTACACTAAAACTTAATGTATCTGATTAATACCAATATATAAATGATCTAAATAGTAATAATGATAGTAATGATTACATTGCCATAAAATATATTATATGCTGCGTTGATTACTTAGACGAGATATTAGTAAATGAAAATAAACTTCAAAACGTACTTTAGCCGACTGCCACGTGTTACATTCTCGTTTTACCTTCTACCTGCCTCTGTCTAATAGAACCGACTCGCTATTGAGTCATCCTCTTGAAGGACATACCAGAAGTGTAATTCTCTCCAAGATAGTCACGTCTCTCTCTCCTCCGAGTACCTCCCCTCTTTACTATTAGAGGGCGGTGTCAATTCTACAATTCTTCTGGGCTCCTCCTATCGAAACTTCGTCATAAAGGTTGGCCAATATTTCTGTAGAAATCAATAACTACTCCCGAAGCCCTTGGAACTTCTTTGGAGGGCTTTTTGTTTACTATTACCAAATAGACCCTTTGATGTTAATCTTTTTTTAAGAAAAGGCACCGTTCCTAGTATCCAAGACCCCAAACATCTTCCAGCTAGGAACCTATCTAAACTAAATAATATGCCAAATATTCAATACATAGCAATGTCAACAGATATATCAAAGACTTTGTTAGGTAAAATATTATCTGCATACTTTCCACTAAGCACAGAAGGGAAATGGCCCTATAGATAAAATTTCTTTTTACCCGATATCTTGAGTTTTCATAACCCCAAAGGGTGTCTAGATATATTCGAACCAGACCATCGCAAGACAAAATAACGTTGGACATAATGATTGTTTTAATTTTTTTTTTAAATTTTTATTTAATGCTATTTACAACTGAGAAGAGAGAAGAGTGAAAGAAATACTTTATTCATTCACGCTGCCCAAATACATAGGGTTGCTACATTACACAGCATACTAATCAATCCGTGACCGGACAAATATAAATTACATATTTTTACATGATATAATATAATAGATAGATAACATTTTTTTTCTTCCACAGTTTTCTTTTACAATTAATACCCGTCTACAAACTAACTACAAGTTTTTCGATTTATTCCTTTTTTTTTTCTTTCCCTTCTATTTCACAACCCCTATTTCATTTTATCAACACATTTCCCTATATAACACATATTAAAATATTTAAAATAATAACTAAAACAACAAATAAGATATGCGATGCATGCATGCCATCCCACTTCTGGATAAACTCCCATATTCATTAGTTTCCATGCATGTGGTGGTGTATGATTCCCAGGGAGTCAAGTATTATATTTTCTGTCAACCTAGCCACGTCCTGGACATCAACCAAACATTATAATACATTTAGTAAATCTGATCTCAGTTAAATTGGAGTGTTACAAGCGTGTAGAGAAACTACCCATTGGTAGCACACTCTAATGACGTTTTACATTAGTTGGTCTCGTGGCCATCTTCTTTTCAGGCGTATCCGAAGATTGTCAGGAATGGAAGAGGAAGCTAGGTTAGAAACTAGAGGGTTTGGGTGGCTAGGGAGTTTATAATGGAAGGAGTGATATCTGGTTCGGGCTAGATCGGTTACAAATGGAACATTAATGTCTTTGTGTATGATTTTATTTGTGACAAAGTAAGGATTTTGGATTGCAATAATTGGATACGAGAGGAATTCGAAGGTTTAGTGGAGCCCCAAAGCTCAACTCCGTTTGTCCAGATGGGCCTTATTATTGTCATGTAGATCAGTCTTGAAGTCTATAATGAATTGGAAGTTAAGACCGTTTGTTCAGTAAGTGCTGTAAACGTCGAAATCGACGTGCAGTTTCCTGTCTTTTCAGTCTTGTGTGAGGATTCCAGGCTAGTCGTTTGTCCAGATGTAGTCCTAGTTAGCGGATCTGTTCGTCAGGGGTAAGATCAACATTGTTTTAAAATTAATAGCAGACAGTTAGCATCAAGGAATGTTCAAACGTGTGAAAAAAAGAAAGGAAAAAATAAATA
>NW_027105412.1:182205-183112 GCF_000696795.3 Halyomorpha halys | reverse complement strand
CAGACAGTTAGCATCAAGGAATGTTCAAACGGTGTGAAAAAAAGAAAGGAAAAAATAAATAGGCCAGCTGATTTTAAAAAAAATCAACGATTTAATTAAGATAGCTACTGCCATGATATTACATAAACCAATAATTACAGTAATGAATATAAATTTAAATACGCAAATAGGGAAATGAAAAGAAAAATCAACAGAAAAAAAAGTAATAATTGCAACAAGATTTTTTTTGCAGAATGCACTGCCGCCACAATTGGCAAATTGAACTAATACTATAATGCCTTTTGCATGGCAGAAGGAATCGTTATATTTAGTTAGAAATTTGATTAAATTTGTTATTGAATATTCATGAAGCAGCACACTGTTACGGCGCTACGTGCAATAGTGTAAGCTGTGCCTACCTTTATTAAAACCATTCGATTAGCCTAATACTGGGTCAGTACTGGGCAAGAAGAAATTAACATTACAATTACTTTCCAATCACTTTAATTTTAATCTGCGGGAATCAAATTACAATTTTGATTGGTAATTTCAACTACTTAATGAACCACTGAAATTGTAAAATGACGATCGATAATCCCTATAGCTAGCTAAACTAAAGTATTCGCAATTACAAATTACTGTTATATTTAATTACAATTAGATTTACTGTCTATTTTACATATACTCTACGATACAGTATTAACTATTTTTGTAATGTTATTACCGAAAATAAAATACCTTCTGCACCAATGGGCACATGGGCCATAACTTTTTTTTTATATGTATGATTTCACAACGTTTCGGCCTAAGAAGTACAAAGTATATCCTCAGCTACAAAATCTGTAAGGACTCACAATTATTCTGCTACAATATTTAACAAAATAATGAAAAAAACAAAGTCATCACTTGATATTTTTAGTAATTTGTG
>NW_027105412.1:179460-181629 GCF_000696795.3 Halyomorpha halys | reverse complement strand
CTAATTTAATAAAATAAATATTGTTTAAAATAAAAAATATAAAAGTGATATCATTAATAACTTTGTGTATTATTTAAAATCATTATTCATTTAAAGGTCTGATTTTACCTTAATTAAACTAATAAATAAAAAAAATATATTATTGTGATAGAATTAATTATTGTTATAGAATAATTGTCAATCATTGCTGTTTTGAATCCGAAGGAGAGTTAGTTAGACAGAAAATTCGTGGTATTAATAAATGTTTGGTGTATTATCTACAATCTTTATTCATTTAAATTCCTGATTTAACCTTAAATAAACTAATAAATGATAAATAAATATTATTGTAATAGAATAATTGTGAATCCTTGCTGTTTTGAATTCAAAGAAAAGTTTGTTAGACAGAAAATTCGTGATATCATTAATAAATTTGTGGTGTATTATTTAAAATCATTATTCATTTAAAGGCCTGATTTCACCTTAATTAAACTAAAAAATATATTATTGTGTTAAATTAAGTATTGTTATAGAATAATTATGAATCCTTACTGTTTTGAATCCGAAGGAGAGTTAGTTAGATAGAAAATTCGTGATATCATTTATAAATTTGTGGTGTATTATTTACAATTTTTATTCATTTAAATGCCTTATTTAACCTTGAATAAACTAATAAATGAAAAATAAATATTATTGTAATAGAATAATTGTGAATCCTTACTGTTTTGAATCCGAAGAATAGTTTGTTAGTCAGAAAATTCGTGATATCATTAATAAATTTGTGGTGTATTATTTACAATCGCTATTCATTTAAATGGCTGATTTCACCTTAATTAAACTAATAAATGTAAAATTATATTATTGTGTTAGTATTAAGTATTGTTATAGAATAATTGTGAATCATAGCTGTTTTATTATCTGAGAGATTGTTAGACAGAAAGATCATGAAACCATTAATACATTTGTGGTGTATTATTTAAAATCAATATTCATTTAAATACCTTATTTAACCTTGAATAAACTAATAAATGAAAAATAAATATTATCGTAATAGAATAATTGTGAATCCTTGCTGTTTTGAATCCGAAGAAAAGTTTGTTAGACAGAAAATTCGTGATATCATTAATAAATTTGTAGTGTATTATTTAAAATCATTATTCATTTAAAGGCCTGATTTCACCTTAATTAAACTAAAAAATCAAACAATATATTATCGTGATAGAATTAATTATTGTAATAAAATAATTGTCAATCATTGCTATTTTGAATCCGAAGGAGAGTTAGTTAGACAGAAAATTCGTGGTGTATTATTAACAATAAATGATAAAAAAAGTAGATATCTAAAAATTTAGTTTTTAGTAGTAAATTTGTGATATCATTAATAAATTTGTGATGTATTATTTAAAATCATTATTCATCATGCATGATTTCACCTTAATTAAACTAATAAATGAAAAATAAATATTATTGTGATAGAATTAAGTATTGTTATAAAATAATTGCTGTTTTTGTATTCAAGGAGAATTTGTTAGATAGATAGGTCGTGAAATCATTAATAAATTTGTGGTGTATTATTTACAATATTTATTCATTTCGATGCCTGATTTCACCTTAATTAAACAAATAAATGTTAAAGAAGTAGATATATAAGAATTTTTTTTTATTTTGTTTTTAGTCCCTTTTTCAAAAGAGGAAGGAACCGATAATACGCTAAGCTATAGTGTAATAAAACTTTTATTGTGTCCCTTTTAAGCATTGTCCAAGGGCTTAACCAAGTTCAGGACATTCCCTTAATAGCGGGTCATTAAACCACTCATAATTGTTGTCCGACCAGTTGGTCCAATCATTATAAACTCTATCAAACTTTTCTGAGTAATTGCTATGGTTTATTGTATTTTAAATATGCCATGGTATCCTGTGCAGCCACTACACTTTTGTGACTTTTTACTACTGAGATTTCTAGAAGTGAAAGCTGCTTATATTTAGATAATGATTATAAAAACAACAATTAAAACTTTAGTTTATAGTTAATAAAAAAAAATGTTTACTTCACTTAATTCGTTATTTATTAGTATTTGATACAACAAACTTATATGTAAAAAAGAAAGAAATATAAAGAACCTAGTTCAGTTTTATCCTTAACAACTATCCTTAACTATTGATCTACCAAAATAAAGTAATGAAAAAAAT
>NW_027105412.1:172142-179023 GCF_000696795.3 Halyomorpha halys | reverse complement strand
CGAGACCTTGTATTGTAAAAATGTTTTTAGAGTACCATTGGGTAGTTTCTCTACATGCTTGTACCATATCATTATGCTTTTCTCAAATTTACTTGATGTATTTATGTACAGTTGTAAATATCAATAAACAAATTTAAAAAAAAGATATTTATTTCATTATTTATTAGGTAATTAGATAGTCTAAGAAGTTTTAATGGAATAAGTAATGGAAATATTAACGTTTAACGATGAACGTCACGAGCGGTATTGCACGAGAGATGGAGCGCTGAGGCTCACGCAATAAAATCAGGAATTTCTCGCAAGAGCAGCTTACTCTCCGTACATATACAAAATATTTGTTCGGGAAGAATGTCAAATCACGAAACATTGGCTCTCCTGTGTATATGCATTTACTTATTGATAAATATAAGTATCGACATTTTTAACAATTTATTTAATCGTAAATATTCGCATACGAGTCCATTATTTATAAGAGATTAACAATACAATGTCATTGTAATTAGAGGTTCAAAACGTTTTATTTTTTTCAGAATGTTAATCCAATTCTACAAACGAAATGGTTCATTATTTGAATCAGTTCATTAATTATCAGTATTAATTATTATGTCAGTAAATGTTTTTCTTTATTGTGTAGTTTTACATTCCGTCATATATTATCAGGAAATAGTAATAAAGACCAACGAGCGCATTCAATATATTGTTGTGATAAAGATTTTAAGGAATAGTGACTGTGATAAATGATTTTAATTTTGGTTTTAAGTGAATATTGACTAATTAGCAATTGTTGTTTTGTTGTTGGCAGAATATCCTGCATAGAGTTGGAGTTTTTAAATTATATAATTCCAAAATTGTATTAAGTAGATTGTCCCTGAGGATAGCCGGATTGGCCGAAACGTCGGACTTATAAGAAAAATAAATGATTATGAGTCTAAAATTGATAGAAATTAAATTATTTATTTTTAAACAAAATATTTTATTTTTTAATTTCTTGTACCTTGAAACGCAAAACTTCAAATTTACAAGGGGGATAATTTATTTTTCGATAATTCCATTACAATGATATTGGATATAATAAAGTCAAAGGTAATTTCATATATATATTTTCTTTATTACAACATTTTTAAAATAAAGTCTTATGAATCGCAGTGGATGCTCCTTGGTTAGTATGAAATAACCAATTGCATCGGGAATTGCAAATGGAGTCAATGGAGGATAACATCAAAAAATTATTCATGAAGTTCCATTTCCAGTTACTGACAGTTAAAGGAGCAGTGGACTAGAACTTGGGAAACCCGACCTCAACCCGAAGACTGAAGCCCAGGCTGCTGCAGGACATCCTAGTCTAAATTCTGTAGTTATGGATTCTATTATTGACATAACTTCTATTTTATTTATTTTCTGTTCGTCTTTTTTTTCAAATTAACTTGTTATTTTTATCTATTGATTTTATCTCTTTTTTTTAAATTATTACGTTATATCTAGTTAGGGGTGTCTTTTGTATGAGACTATACCCCCATAATCAACTGTTTAAAAAAAAAATTAACTATTATATAAAGCATGAAAGGCCCATAAGGCCTTATGTAATTTTAAATTTCACGATTTACTTTACAATCAACAAAATTTATGGCTAACAATTTTAATATATTTTTCACTATTGAATATGGATATTGTATTACGTTTTAAGAATTGAAAAAAATAAGAAGAAATGTTTATATTGAATGCCAATGACATCTCCTGACTGAAACAATAAGAAAAACATAGTGAGAACTGTACAACAAACAGGAGAAGGCAATCACAGCAAAGAATTGGTTTCTGAGACAGAGAGGAAAATAAACACCATTTTCCAAACAGTTAAAGGCTATGGACTTTTTGCCTCCGTCCTTCTGAAGGTCCATGAAATTAGATACCTTATTCTCTTTTGTTGTAAACACTCATTATTGTTACAAGAATTCTTTATTTGCAATGTTAATATTGAACAAATTAAAAAGAAAAAGAAAATTCATTTACCCTTGTTTGGGTGTATTATAGGAAACGTAGAAATTTGAATTTTATTTATTTATTTTTAATAAAGGGAAGTCGTACATTTTGGTTAAAAACAGCTGGTACATTTTTTTTCATATTAATTTTCAGAACTACTTAATTTTTTTAAGGGGGGGGAGGCGGATCTCAAATTAGTTTTACACTAGCAGCTTAGCGATTGGTCGTAGATAAATATACAAAAATAAATTATGGAAATTTTTTTCTTTAATTTTATATTAATTATTTTTCTCAAAATCAAAAAATAATTGTTCCGGTAACCTACGGCAACGGAAAGGTTGAATTAGAAAGGCTGCCATGTATAGGATCACTAGCGCCCATGTGGCCAGCATCAAAATCTTGCCTCCTCCAGCGCTCTTGGTGGCAAAAGAAGCAACCCAGATGAATGAGAGATAGCCATCTTGTCTTCAACCAGAGAAGCGTCCATCCTTTATTTTATTCACTCATCGGTAAAAAACACAACAAGAGAGAAGAGATACACGAGAGGGGCCCACAACAACAGAGAGAAAAGACGCGGAGAGACGCGGGGGGGAAGAAAGAAGAAAGTCCACATACCAATAGTTAACATCCAAATCATCATCAACCACCTCAATGTTAGATCTACAATCTCCATAGCCCATTCAAACAAAATTCTACTAACAATCTAATCATAATATTTTCTTTCGGTCACCCCCTACACCTCTCGTAACATAAAACAATAGAATTTTATTACATTTAATCATGTTTCATTTTTCAATTATACAGTCCACTCAAACCCAACCAGCCAACCAAAAGTGAAGAGTGTCTTACAATCCGGTTGAAGGCATACTTCATACAATAATAGTTACCGATATATCAGAGAAAATCGTAAAAATTGCCAACATTTTAATTTTTTTTTAGAAACGTTCCTGGTTAGATATATTTGAGCAAACCTCAGATTTATGATCAGCGATCCAAAAAACTTGGTTCTACTAAAATGTATGGCTACAACAAACCTTTGCTATCTTTTTACTTTTTCTATCTTAGTTTGATTAGAGAAAAGGTGAAAAAATGGCCTCGTGACCTTATATTGTAAACTGTTTTTAGATTTCTACTACTGGGTAGTTTCTCTACATCCTGAATCATACCATTATGTCATTATGATCAAATTTACTTGTATTTTATATTCAGTTGTAAATATCAATAAATAAATAAAAAAAAGATTGAATAGGCAATTCTCTTCATCATAAAACTAGAATTAATAACTTACTATTGAATTAATCCATTTTTAATGTAGTCTACTATGTTTTATGAAAAATGGACTCATATTAATTACTGGCAGTATAAGAATACTGCATTTGTATTTCGCCCCCAGGTCATTATCAATCATAATCATTTTATCTCCTTTACCGCATGCACAGTGTGGGGTTACAATCCGCAGAGTCTGGACCAGATATCTCACTCTCGGTCCATCTCTCTTCTCCTACTCCAGTCCATATCCCACCTCCTTAACAATCTCCTCCCAAGAAATGGTCTATTGCTTTGCCTTCTTCCCTCCACGCGGATGCTCTCAACCGGTTTGACTTCGAGGTTAGTCCGAATGGTACTGTTCCATACTCTATCTCGTCGTGTCCTTCCTTTCGCCTTACGAAGGTACCGCATATCCATGGATTGGATCCGGCTCTGTGGGTGCACAATTCGGAAGAGTGGGAAAGAATAGGGAGGAACGTCGATTTGTTGATCATTATTTTAGTTTTTCTCGTCACCTTCCTTTTGCGCAAGTTAAGGAACCGGTATTATAAATTTAAACATAGCATAGTACGTACCTTCACTGTTCATACCCACGCAGGAATGCTTGGCCACTTCGTGGTCATTATTGCCTTAATTTTAGATTTTCGTCATAGTTTCCTAATTGAAATGTATTACTATTAAAAAATGGAAACTTGTGGGAAGATTTTACTAAATTTTATGAAAAAGGTGTGGGTGATTCAGAAATTCACAAAACTTTATTTACATTGTTTGTTATCGTGCTAAATTGAATGAAGATCTGCTGATAATTCATACAAAGCTTTGATGGAGCCGTTTACTTGGGATTCAGTTAAGATGTGTTTTACAGTAAGTCGCATTCTGCAAGTCTGGTATATAGGTGGTGGATCGCGGGCCATAAGGTAATCAGGGGTCAGGCGCGAGTTAAGGAATCGGTATTATAAATTTAAACAATTCCCCCTTGCCCAACTGAACCTATGTCACTTTAGACATATGGTTGCATATGTCCACATTATCTTACAATTTTATAGAAAAAAGGAACCCAATAAAAACGACAAGGTACTAAGAAGGCCCCAGAGACCCTTCTAACAGCCCTTTCAAGCTCTTAGTATCCTGTATCAATAGCAAGGGCTGACACTTAGGCTGACATCTCACATCAGCATCAGTCTAACTATTTTATGTTTAACACATGAAAGTTAGTTCTTACAAGATCATGACTCTTACCCCAATTTCTTGGAAGCCTCACACCCTGAACTTCTAGTCACGCCTTTTTCCCCCTCCCAGATATTTACTTCTAATTTCATAGGCTCTCTAGGCTCCGCCTAATTTCCTAAATTATCCGATTGGTCCAAATCCCTTCTCCTATTTCACTATTCTTCCTACTCCCTTTTCTCAAGTGTTCATATATTTCCTAGACTAGATAGCTAAGTAAGACGATAGAGACTGAGTAACAGTAACATGTAGTTCTTGTAAATATGTTAGAATAAAGTCATTTTAGTCGTCACTGATTTTTATGTTATTTAATTCGCAGGAAACCCATTCGAAGTAAACTAAATATTCCTCCAACTGCATTGATTCTTTGAGAAACTTCCTCATCAATGTACCCGCTTTCGTTGAGATGAGCACCTAGATATTTAAAATTCTGGACCTGCTCAGTCTTTCTCCGTTCGCTGTGATCACCCTCATTATTCTCCGGGATTTCTTTCCTATCCTCATACATTTGGTCTTTTCTGGGTTAATGCTCATGTTTATCTTGCAGAACATTTATGTTGTATTGGAGGTCTCGGTCGTTGGAAGCCAGCAAAATCAGGTCATCCGCAAAAACCAGCACAGGAAATTTTATGGATTGTAAGTTCCTGTGTTCTAACTGAAATTGTCTCATTCTAATTTAAGCTTTCTTTATTGCTTTATCGAGGACTACTTTGAAGAGCAACGGACTCAAGCAACAACCTTGAGGAATACCTGATTTCATCTCGAATTCCTGTGATACGTCATTCCTTGTCCTAACCAAATTCCTGGGTTTATTATAAAGACTCATAACTGCCAAGGCTGTCCCTTGATCAATGCCTCTATCTGACAGTTCCTGCTACATGTCTTCCTTTTTCACCCTGTCAAAAGCCTTTTGAAGGTCCACAAAGCAACTCGAAAGTTCTTTTCGACAGTCTTTTCTGTTATTTGTCGCATTGCGAAGACCTTGTGTGCTTCGTCTACAGGTATTAGTTATATTTTAATATATACCTAACCATTTATTTAAACAAAACAAAATAAAGAAGGTCAAAAAATAAGATGTGGTCCAACGAAACATGTAGAAAAGAGAAAAAAGAATAACGAAAGAAGGTAAGGTTATAAATATACTAAAGGAAATAGATGAAAAACAACTGCAGAGAGAACATTGAGTCCTAATGAAATATAAGAATTGAAGACTCACAATTCTTAGCACGTTTCTAGCACAAAGCAAGGAATGAGAATCGAGTCTTTAAATCCTTAAGAGGTAGAAGCTAAACAATTCTGTAATTTATTTTTCTATACTATGTACAATCCTATATGTTCAATATGGTGTCTGTTAAATCCACCTCAAATTGACTGTCTTTTTGTTGGAAGGCTTTAAAAAGAAGAAACCACTAGCTCGTTCGGATATAAAAAGTTATTTGGTTAATCTTTTATAAAACGTAAACATACGTTTCAGATAAAATAAAATTAGATAAATAAATTGAGAAAAGAGACAGATTTACAAAAAAACAATATAAAATAAATACTCTTCGACGAAATGTTGATCCAATCCGATAGGTCAGAGGAAGGTATTTTGTTTGTCGAGGTGTGTAGGTCGCAGCTCTGTAGCTAAATACACCGCTGCAATGGTCCAAGGTTGGTTTAGTGGCTCATCGATAGTCGGAATGTCCCAAAAGCCAAGATGGCCACTCTGGCACTTATTGAGGGCAGACAGGGTCTAGTTATTTTAATCAATTATGTTTATTTATTATGATTAATTAAGAACAACTCACATTGCACTTAAAGGCCAGAAACGCAGAAAAGGTCTGGTTCCGGACTTTAGTAACGACTAAAATACTCAGAAATGTACAAAAAATAACATCAACCGAACGCAGACAGGGCTGGTTACACACTATCATGGCCACTAGGTAGCGAGAACTCATCTAAAAATGAAGATGGTCGGCTCGTGGCTAGGCGACGTCTCAGCACCGATTATCAGCCCTCTATTGCTTAATTATAACAACACAAATAAAATATACATTTTCTTCTCAAATGACTTTATCCAATTAAAATAGTATAAATAAAAGTAAATGTAACTAAATTAAACACTAATACTACTCAAATACTATATACAAGATAATAATAAAATATGGCGTTAACAGTGTTTATATTTTTCATTTCATAATAAGTGTTGTAAAAATATAATGCTAAAATGAAAATGAATAATGGGTATAAAGTACTACTATTTCATTATTAATTTAACAGTTTTGATCATTTTTTTTCCTCTCAACGTTTATTCTTTAAAATTTCTCCAACGCCTGTTGAACAGATTCGATACTTAGGACTCCATCTTGACAAGAGACTTACTTGGAATCCACACACAAGACTGAAACGACTAGAAACTGCTCGTA
>NW_027105412.1:169194-172092 GCF_000696795.3 Halyomorpha halys | reverse complement strand
ATTGCCCCTTGCCTAACTGAACCTATGTCACTTTAGATATATGGTTGCATATGTCCACATTATCTTACAATTTTATAGAAAAAAGGAACCCAATAAAAACGACAAGGTACTAAGAAGGCCCCAGAGACCCTTCTAACAGCCCTTTCAAGCTCTTAGTATCCTGTATCAATAGCAAGGGCTGACACTTAGGCTGACATCTCACATCAGCATCAGTCTAACTATTTTATGTTTAACACATGAAAGTTAGTTCTTACAAGATCATTACTCTTACCCCAATTTCTTGGAAGCCTCACACCCTGCTTCTAGTCACGCTTTTTCCCCCTCCCAGATATTTAGTTCTAATTTCATAGGCTCTCTAGGCTCCGCCTAATTTCCTAAATTATCCGATTGGTCCAAATCCCTTCTCCTATTTCACTATTCTTCCTACTCCCTTTTCTCAAGTGTTCATATATTTCCTAGACTAGATAGCTAAGTAAGACGATAGAGACTGAGTAACAGTAACATGTAGTTCTTGTAAATATGTTAGAATAAAGTCATTTTAGTCGTCACTGATTTTTATGTTATTTAATTCGCAGGAAACCCATTCGAAGTAAACTAAATATTCCTCCAACTGCATTGATTCTTTGAGAAACTTCCTCATCAATGTACCCGCTTTCGTTGAGATGAGCACCTAGATATTTAAAATTCTGGACCTGCTCAGTCTTTCTCCGTTCGCTGTGATCACCCTCATTATTCTCCGGGATTTCTTTCCTATCCTCATACATTTGGTCTTTTCTGGGTTAATGCTCATGTTTATCTTGCAGAACATTTATGTTGTATTGGAGGTCTCGGTCGTTGGAAGCCAGCAAAATCAGGTCATCCGCAAAAACCAGCACAGGAAATTTTATGGATTGTAAGTTCCTGTGTTCTAACTGAAATTGTCTCATTCTAATTTAAGCTTTCTTTATTGCTTTATCGAGGACTACTTTGAAGAGCAACGGACTCAAGCAACAACCTTGAGGAATACCTGATTTCATCTCGAATTCCTGTGATACGTCATTCCTTGTCCTAACCAAATTCCTGGGTTTATTATAAAGACTCATAACTGCCAAGGCTGTCCCTTGATCAATGCCTCTATCTGACAGTTCCTGCTACATGTCTTCCTTTTTCACCCTGTCAAAAGCCTTTTGAAGGTCCACAAAGCAACTCGAAAGTTCTTTTCGACAGTCTTTTCTGTTATTTGTCGCATTGCGAAGACCTTGTGTGCTTCGTCTACAGGTATTAGTTATATTTTAATATATACCTAACCATTTATTTAAACAAAACAAAATAAAGAAGGTCAAAAAATAAGATGTGGTCCAACGAAACATGTAGAAAAGAGAAAAAAGAATAACGAAAGAAGGTAAGGTTATAAATATACTAAAGGAAATAGATGAAAAACAACTGCAGAGAGAACATTGAGTCCTAATGAAATATAAGAATTGAAGACTCACAATTCTTAGCACGTTTCTAGCACAAAGCAAGGAATGAGAATCGAGTCTTTAAATCCTTAAGAGGTAGAAGCTAAACAATTCTGTAATTTATTTTTCTATACTATGTACAATCCTTTATGTTCAATATGGTGTCTGTTAAATCCACCTCAAATTGACTGTCTTTTTGTTGGAAGGCTTTAAAAAGAAGAAACCACTAGCTCGTTCGGATATAAAAAGTTATTTGGTTAGTCTAACATTTATAAAACGTAAACATAAAAGAAACAAAATATGAATAAAAGAGTGAATACAAGTAAAAATAAAAAGGCCTTTCAGATAAAATAAAATTAGATAAATAAATTAAGAAAAGAGACAGATTTACAAAAAAACAATATAAAATAAATACTTTCGACGAAATGTTGATCCAATCCGATGGGTTAGAGGAAGATATTTTGCTTGTCGAGTTGTGTTGAGCTCTGTAGCTAAATACACCGCTGCAATGGTCCAAGGTTGGTGTAGTGGCTCATCGACAGTCGAAATGTCCCAAAAAGCCAAGATGGCCACTCTGGCACTTATTGAGGGCAGACAGGGTCTAGTTATTTTCATCAATTATGTTTATTTATTATGATTAATTAAGAACAACTCACATTGCACTTAAAGGCCAGAAACGCAGAAAAGGTCTGGCTCCGGACTTTAGTAACGACTAAAATACTCAGAAATGTTCAATAAATAACATTAATCGAACGCAGAGCTGGTTACACACTATCATGGGCACTAGTTAGCAAGAACTCATCTAAAAATGAAGATGGTCGGCTCGTTGCTAGGCGACGTCTCAGCACTGATTATCAACCCTCTACTTAGTTATAACAACACAAATAAACTATACATTTTCTTCTCAAATGACTTTTTCCAATTAAAATATTATAAATAAAAGTAAATGTAACTAAATTAAACACTAATACAACTCAAATACTATATACAAGATAATAATAAAATATGGCGTTAACAGTGTCTATATTTTATAATTTTTATTTCATAATAAGTGTTGTAAAAATATAATGCTAAAATAAAAATGAATAATGGGTATAAAGTACTATTATTTCATTATTAATTTAAAACAGTTTTGATCATTTTTTTTTCTCTCAACGTTTATTCTTTAAAATTTCTCCAATGTTTCGGCCCTCTTAAGGATACCACCTACAATTTTTTTTTCTAATTTTATATAACAATTACATTATTTCCTTCAATTACACACTGATTTCTTTGGCCCTACCTTCAATATTGATGTCATTTCTTTTTTAAATCTTAAAATTGCAGGCTAATTGCCCTTGTCACATCTTTAAAATAAATTAATCATTAAAATAATATCATAATAACTTTATTAAATTTTGTTTTTAAATAGATTTTTTACTTACATAACTTTTTCTAAAAACTTTATATCTTAGATTTA
>NW_027105412.1:166194-167714 GCF_000696795.3 Halyomorpha halys | reverse complement strand
AACAAATCCCATCAAATCACCTTTACCCTTCGTCGTAAACCTACTGACTGCCCTACAGTTTCATTTAATGATGTTACTCTTACCCCTGTCAAACAGGTTCACTACCTTGGACAACATTTGGACAAACGATTAACCTGAAATCCCCACACAAGATTGAAAAAACAGGAAACTGCACGTCGATTTGGACTATTACAGCACTTACTACTGACTATCTTACAGCACTTACAGCGATGATCTACATGACTATAATAAGGCCTATCTGGACATACGGAGTTGAGCTTTGGGGCTCCACTAAACCATCAAATTCTTCCCGAATCCAATTCTTACAGTACAAGATCCTTAACGCTCCTTACTTTGTCACAAATCAAGTCATCCATCATGACCTCAATAGTTGCCGATTTGACCAAAACCAGATACCATTCCTTCTTCCATATAAAACTTCCCAACCACCCAAATCCACTTGTTTCTAACCTGCCTTCTCCTTTATTGCCAAATAATCCTCCTAGGTGTCTGAAAAGAAGATGGCCTCGGGATCTTCTCTTCTAGAAATGTTATTGGAGTTCTATCAATGGTGAGATTCTACACATGTTTGTATCATGTCACTATCTCACCTACAGCAAATTTACTTATTGTATATATGTTATACAGTTGTAAATAACAATAAATTAATGATTAAAAAAAAAAGTTGAATGTGAATAGGCAACTGTACATCGAATTGAATTGAAAATTGAGATATAAGTTTCTTAAAATAAATTCAATAACTATTGATTTTCCAGTACATTTTTTTATGAAATGTAAATGTTGTTCTGTAATAACAATATGTAAATAAAGGCATAGCATTCCCTCTTTATATAATAAATATTCGAAAATTTTGAAACAGATATCTATGAAAAAAAAAACAACACTACATCAATAAATTACGAATGATCAGGAGTTCAGTACTTTGTAAGGGAATACTATATCCTGAACAACGATTGTGTCCGGGTATCAAGTGGCTGGTTTGACCTTAGGAGGACTTCCGAACCCAGAGGATTTACTAGCTGCTACAGTAACAGACTAAATAATTATCTGCCACAGCTGGTTCTGGGAGTTAGTAGAACAGTCCCTTATTCCTTGAGCTACACTGCTTTCCATGATATATCCACAAAACGTCTTTTTCTATCATTTAAATAAGTTTGACCTAGATATACGCCATTTAATAATGTTTAGCTCCTTATTACGTCACAAATAAACTCATTCACAAAGACTTTGAATGGAATTGATGGAATTGAGCTCTGGGGCTCTACCAAACCATCGAATTCCTCCTGCATGCAATCCTTACAATCTAAAATCCTACGTAAAATCCTTGATGCTCCTTATTACGTTACAAATAAACTCATTCACAAAGACTTTGACATGCCATTCGTTGCAGATTTGACCCAAAACAGATATGCGTCTTTTCATTTCAAACTCCTTAACCATCCTAACCCATTAATTCTTAATCTTTCATCCTTAAAAATCCCTGATAATCCTCCGAATCG
>NW_027105412.1:162847-165744 GCF_000696795.3 Halyomorpha halys | reverse complement strand
TTGTGTTTCATTTAAATTTTTACATATTGTCCCTATTGCACCATATATCATTTTGATCCAATCTACTTATAAGTAGGCAATCATTTAAAATCCAATCTTTCCTCCAATCAACAATACATAATATCCCTCCTGAGAATTATAGACATATAAAAGGAAATGCCTGGTAATTTCTATAGATTTATCCTTCGAAGGGAATGTAGCTTATCATACAAATAGCTCTTTTGTAACGGGTCACGGGATTGATTCGTTCTGGAACGAGCTGTGATTTACAGTAACGATTCTCTTTACCATCAGACGAAATGACGTGGTGCTATCCATGGGTAACAACTTTCAGGCATAATTTTCGTATTTTATTCATGCTTCTACACCCCAGGGGTTAACTGATGCAATGGAGCTGAAATATTTATTTTCGCATTGAGTTTTCAGAAATTAATTTGTATTTAAATTAATATTAAGATAATTAATACTTTACATTAAAATATGATATAATTATGATGAATAAAAAAATTATTATGACATAATTTTAATGATAAGGTGGGTATGAAAGGGCATTCTACCGTTCTGGAATCATGCGAATGGGTAGTACAGAGCTATAACTTTACTGTTTCGGCACTTAGGAAATTTTCATGATTAAAATTGTCTCCTTGAAAATTGCCAAAAGGCCAAAACGTTGGAAGTTGTTTTTTTTTTATTTTATTTATTTATTGATATTTACAACTGCATAAAAAAATACAACCAGTAAATTTGATCCTAATGACATAATGATATGATACAGGATCCAAAGAAACTACCCAGTAGTAGAACTCTAAAAACAATTAACAATATAAGGGCCTCGTGACCATCTTCTTTTCAGGCGCCTCGGAGGATTGCCAGGAATGGAAGAGGAAGCAAGGTTAGAAACGAGTGGGTTTGGGTGGTTGAAGTTGTTTTAAATAAAAAATTTGAGAGTAAAAGTTGGTCATTTAAGTTTGTGTTAATAAAACTATAACATTAAATTACATGTAAGTAAAAATACGAACGATCTTTCTTGTTGACAAAAAAAGTTATCAAATAACACTTTTTTTGTCAACCTCTTTTTCCTTTTTATTTTATTACATTTTTTTTATTCAACAATCAACAGAACAAGCACAGGAAATTATCTAGCATGTAAATGAAGATTTGAACGAAAAAAAATATTGACATTTTTATATAAAGTTTTAAATAAAGTTGTATTTCTTTTTTATATAATTGTTTGATTTTAATGTTAAAACATAATAAAAATTTTATTATCATATATTTTTTCTAGTTTATTAACTTTTTTTTTTAATTTCCTAAACTGAAATAAAAAAATGTATTTGGAGTCACTTTTACAATATGTTTCTGATTTTCTTACCAAAAAAACAATTTAAATCATAGATATTTTTGTGTTTTCTGACCATTTTTTATAAGTTAGTTTATCCTTTTTGCATCTCAACACCTCATTTATTTTATTCTATCAATTTTTATCTTATTATTACAAAAAAAAAATCAAACCCCCTAGTTTCTAATCTTGCACCCTCTTCCATTCCTGACAATCCTTCGAGGCGCCTGAAAAGAAGATGACCACGAGACCAGCTAAAAACCAAACGGATAGACAAAATCGGCAAAGATGTGAAAGAGCTACCTGTAGAAAAGCAGTAGCCCATTCTATGTAATGTTTCGGGATTTAGTCAGGATGGTTAGGTTTATGGTTATGGTTTAGGATAATCACTAAAGGCAATTATCAAAAATAAGTTAATTAATTAATTTATATTGAGTCCTGCAAAACTATTATAATAATTGAATTCTTTTCCAAAGGTTTTTTTGTGTGTTTACCAGTTTACCAATTAAATACCTTTATATTTATATTCCTTTATTGTTTGAAAACGTTTATTGTTGTCATTGAACATAGAGAAAATAATAAGAGGTGGTATTGGGTAATTTAATAGCATATAACCTATATCGAGGAACAAAACATTTATTTACGTTTATATGTGATTGTCATAAAATGATTGAAATGATCCAGATAATTGGTTTGCCATAAAATATTGTCTACTTTATAAATTGTTACCTAATGTATCTAAATATCTTCTGATTTGGATGATTGGAAGGAGTCTGGAGGGTGAAGTCCTGGAAAATCTCTACAAAGCTGAAGCTAAGAGCATACAATGATATAATGAAGCCAGCTGGTATATGGCTGGTGACCTGGACTCAAACCCAATGATAAGAACTAACAGTGAACTGCTTGCAGAGATTGGTTAGTCAAAATCTTATCATATGAAAGCAAGGAGATTAAGGAATCCATTTGTACGCCTGTACACGAAAATGGATGCCAGTATATTCGACAAGAAACCACGTGGAAGGCCAAAAGCCAGATGGATAGACAAAATTGACTAAGTGCGAAAGAGATGGCTTGTTCGGGCGGCCAGAGATCTTAAGGGGTCTTTAGAGCCAAACGCAAAAACAGTTACAAATATTTGAGGGTTAAAAATAAAAATTTAGGTTTTTATGATTAATAATTAAGAATGAGGGACTCACGGCTGCTAAGTCTTCTTACCCATCACGACCTACCGATGTTGTGGGAATGGTATGAGTTTGCGCCGAACAGTAGCTTCAAGGTGGGAAAAAGTAGGATAAATAAAGTGAAATGTATTAATTACTATTTCGACTATTAGGACGTTGAGGAGGCTAATACAATTTATACGAGCTAGCTCAATATGTCATCGTAAGCTAGGTCAATAAAATATGAATCGATCTCTAGTGATACAACAGATAATTCAACTAACAATTACTAAAATGAAAATAAAGTAAAGAAGCCGCAGGGAGGAGGTTGCTCTGGCCCGCTTGAGAATAGGTCATACTCTCCTCACGCACTCTCACCTGATCAGAAAACTGCCACC
>NW_027105412.1:161019-162642 GCF_000696795.3 Halyomorpha halys | reverse complement strand
CGATTTTTATGTTTTTTTATTTTTTTTTTTTATTTTTTTTTTATTTTTTATTTATTTATTTTTTACTTTTATCATGCCACAGGCATTGATGACCAGAACGTTTTACGCCTTTAAGCAACAATCAACAACAACAACAAGTAAAAAACAAAACTAAAAACTATAATAATAATTATTAAAAAAATAACTGAAAAGACTATGAAGTGAATAATATAATACAAATTTACAATTAGCGAATTAATATAATAATCAGAATAAAACAAGATGAAACAGATAAAAATAAGGGTCCAGTAATATCTAAATAAATAATATCTATAACTAAGCACACACATATATAGCTAATTTTAATCGTAATATGAATCATAACTATGTGGAGTTAAGAAAAAATTCTGGCAGATATGGTCAGGCTTTTGATCGACTCTGGCACCTGGGACTGCTGTACAAACTCCGTAAATTCCTACCTCCTACATACTTTCTCATCATTCGTCCCTTTCTCATTGATAGATTATTCCAAGTAAACCACAATGGTTCCTATTCAATCCTCTATTATCAGTCCGCTGGAGCTCCTCAAGGTAGAATCCTCGGTTCCATCCTTTACTGTACGGTGTAAAGGTGCTGACATTCCAACCAATCCTAACACTATCCTCACCACGAATGCCGATGACACATGTGTGCACGCAGTTAATAATAACCAATAATTAATTGTATTTCAAACTCTCCAATTCCATATCACAGCCCTCGAAGAATGATGTCGTAATTATTGTTGGAGGATTAAGATAAATTCCAACAAATCCTATCAAATCACCTATACCCTTTGTCGTAAACCGACTGACGCCCCACAGTTTCAATTTAATAATGTTACTCTTACTCTTGCCGAACAGATCCGCTACCTTGGACCCGCTACCTACTACTTCTGGACAAACGATTAACCTAGAATTGTCACACCAGACTGAAAAGACAGGAAACTGCACGTAGATTTCAACTATTACAGCACTTACTAGACAAACAATCTTCCGTTTTACTTTTTACAAAAGACTGATCAATATGAATGTAATATAGCCAATCTGGACATATGGGGTTGAGCTTAGGGACTGCACTAAAAGTCTTAATATTTCGCACTACTTAAAGACCTTAATATTTCCTATGTAACCGATCTAGCCCGAACCAGATATCACTCCTTCCATTATAAACCTAACCACCCAGACCCACTAGTGTTTAACCTTGCACCCTCTTCCCTTCCTGACAATCCTCCGAGGTGCATGAATGTAAAAAGTCATTACAGAGTTACCAATGAGTAGTTTCACTCCATTTTAACTATCAAATTTACTGAATGTATTATACAATATACAGTAGTATTTTTTTTTAATAAACATATTGACTTATTAAAATAAAAATGGACAATTGGAGTTCTGGCATTGGTCAGATTATCCACTCAAGTTGAATGTTTGTGGCTTTAGCTCTGCTCTACCCCTCACACGTGGGGCATAGTTTGGGCTCAGGGATCCTCAGGTCGATTGTGTAAATATTGTATATATTATTTTATCATTATGTCATTTTATTTATTTATTTTTTATACAGATAGTTTGATTATGTTCATCTTGTTTATTCTTTTGTTTGTATATTTTA
>NW_027105412.1:154922-160625 GCF_000696795.3 Halyomorpha halys | reverse complement strand
GCCCTTTCTGTAGAGTGTGTTGTTCTTCTGTTGTAAATTCCCTCTCTGTATTTTTCTCCCACTTCTCTTTTAGGGCGTTACCCTATTTTTAAATCTCTTCTCTGATTGGTTATCGATGTCCGAAGACTCCCGAGGCAGGCGTCCCCCTCCTCAGGGCCGAGGATGTGTTACAAAAAAGTTGGACTTCCTGGACAAGGATCTACCTGCCTGGATAATTTGATTCTGGTCCCTCGTCCTAACCTATTATTTTTGTATCTTAAAGGTTAGCCAATCTAATTTTCTCAGTGGCCTCTGGTAATGTGACAAACTTAATACAGATGTTTTCACATCCGAGGATGCTAAAAGCTTCCCAGAAGGATACCCTGACCAGGTATAGGGGAGATGACGAAAACCCTTAATAAACGACATATTGTTGAAATCATGGCTAATTCCTCGATACATAGCAACATATCTTCTTACCTACATGATAGTATATTTCATCTTTCACTGTTTTCAATTTACTACCATACAATTCCACGATTATCAATCAATTAAAATTTTTTTACTATTCAATTACCAGTTATCAATATTTTATCATTTATGATTCAATTCAATATTTTGTATAATTCCAAATTTGTTTGTATAGTATTCCTTTTAAATTTTATGTTTTCTCTAAATGTTGTAGTTATCTATTTTGTTCTATACCTCTGATGAAGACCTGAAACTCAGGTCGAAACGTCGGTATAAAATAAATAAATATGGTTTTGTTTATTTATGTTGTTCTTTGCTGACCGCAACCCCCGACAAGCGTCTCCAATCATTAATCATTAATTATAATGTTCGATGTTCTAGATTTGCAAGTTTAGATATTTGACTTTCTGTACTGCCTCCATTACATTTAATCCTGTTTCTTAATATCGAGTCAAACGGTGCTTTTTACACCATCATTCTTCTCTGTTAAGCACAAATTGAAGATTATAAATTTTATATAAACATAAATGAGGATAATATATGAGGTTTCTATAATGTTTTACAGCAACATATTTCTATATTATTGATGTTAGTGAGACATTTACAGTCACGAGATATTATTTCAGGGTCTCCCCAGAAGGCCATTTCTGTCACTATCATTAGTTATTATTATTATTATTATTATTAGCAAATTATTAGAAATATTTTTTATTCTTTTTTAACTAGATATGTTACTGAGACATATTAATTAGTTGTTAATCAATCTCTCCCTTCATTCTATAGCTGTCCAATTGTTAACAGACCAGGCAATCAAGTACCACTGCTGGAGAGGGTTTTAACTCTTGACTGATTTGACCTCGCGGCCTTTGATTACGATTAAATTGATATCGATTTAGTTTACTAATCGATCTTATATAAATTCTTATTGTAGTAATACCACAACCGTGCTAATGGTTAGAGAGGAGACTAATTAATTGTTATACAGAAGCGTGTACAGAGCATAATTTATTTCTAGAAAACGATTAGGATTAGATTAGAATTTAACCTTAATTATAATAAATTGCATAGTAATTGTATAATTATTGTATAATTAATACAAACATGGTTCTATAAGGACTCATTTTAGATAATTAAATATATATTTTTTACAA
Source organism: Halyomorpha halys (assembly GCF_000696795.3). Classification (NCBI taxonomy): domain Eukaryota; kingdom Metazoa; phylum Arthropoda; class Insecta; order Hemiptera; family Pentatomidae; genus Halyomorpha; species Halyomorpha halys. The sequence goes on along the minus strand of NW_027105412.1, from coordinate 159,024 downwards.
TTTTAAATCTATTTTGTACTATCAATAATGTCATATTATTTATTTCACAGAAGTAATATACTTAATATTGTATTGCAACTTTTATTCGGTTGGCATTACAGACCTAAAAATAAATGAAGATTGCACCAAAGAAAATGAAATCTATGACAATATTAATGGTTACAATTAATTTATTTGATTCAAAAGGCTCGTTGCTTGTGTAAAACTAAAATTGTTGCTATTATATTAGTGAAATATTGTAGTTTACTCTTACATTTATCAGTAGTAAAATAGGAATGATTTCCTCAGTACTTCAAAAAAAAATTTTTTTCGACTTAGTGTGACTACTGTTCGGCGTAAACGCAGACCATACCCGCAACATCGGTAGGTCGTGATGGAGAAGAAGACTTAGTAGAGTAAGTCTCTTGTCCCTCATAGTTAGGGATTAATTATTAATTATAAATCCTATATTTTTATTTATTTATTTAATGTAATTTACAACTGTACAAAATAATACAATAAGTAAATATTTTGTATGTTTCAGGCTTGAAAATCTTGGGAAGTAACCACCCATTGGTGGTACTTCAAACAATTTAAATTAGAAGGTCCCGTGGCCATCTTCTTTTAAGAAGCCTCGGAGGATTATCAAGGATTGTTAAGGATGAAAGATTAAGAATTAATGAGTTAGGATGGTTAAGAAGAATGAAAAGACGCATATCTGTTTTGGGTCAAATCTGCAAGGATTGGGATGTTAAGGTCTTTGTGAATGAGTTTATTTGTAACGTAATAAGGAGCATCAAGCATTTTACGTACGATTTTAGATTGTAAGGATTGCAAGCAGGAGGAATTTGATGGTTTGGTGGAGCCACAGAGCTCAATTCCATATGTCCAAATTGGTCTGATTATCGTAATGTATACTAATTATTTGAAGTGAATGGGATGTTTAGAGCGTTTGTCAAGTAAGTGTTGTAGCAATCGGAATCTACGAGCAGTTTCTTGTCGTTTCAGTCTTGTGTGTGGATTCCAAGTAAGTCTCTTGTCAAGATGGAGTCCGAAGTATCGAATCTGTTCAACAGGCGTTAATTTTTATTTTTAACCCTCAAGTATTTTTAACTGTTTTTGCGTTTGGTTCTAAAGATATCTTAGATCTCTGGACGCCCAAACAATCCTTATTTACCCCTGCCTATCGAGGTTTTTGGCAATTCCCGCAACAACAATATAATAAATGTCGTTAAATAATTTAGCCAGATCTGCTCCGATTCCTTTTCTCCAAGAATACCTATACTAAGTATTCCTTTCTTCCATAGAAGGGATACTTCTTAACAAACAAAGGAGACCTCTGTGTTTGTGTACCAGAGCTTTTCACACCTTTGAGAATCACAGTTGGTTAATGGGTCACACATGCCGAAAGGACAGATGCCATTAACAGGTAATGATCGATATACTCTGTGGGTTTTCAACCCTATTTTAGGACCCCCATGGAACTTATACCCAATGAAAAATTGGATTCCCAAAAGGCGACGACCCTTTTTAGATCAAGTGGAGACAGAGACAGAAGTAGTAGAGGTACAGAAGTAAGAAGACGGGCTAGAGAAGAGCATATACTTGGAGAAGTCCTAAGAAGGGACTCCACAGCTACGACAACACCAAGTTACTACACCTCACCAAATCAGAAGCTATTTAGATACATTAGGTAACAAATGATCATGTAGACAATATTTTATGGCAAACCAATTATCTGGATCATTTCAATCTTTCACTCATTTTATGGTAACCACATAACAAAAGTAAATAAATGTTTTGTTCCTCGATATAGCTTATATACTATTTTATCGCCCAACCTCCCCTCTTATTATATTATCTATATTCAATGATAACAATAAAGGTATTCATACAATAAAGATATGTAAATATTATTATTATTATTATTTTATGGGCAACAGATCATGGATGCTCTGGCAAGTCCTCGCATGATGTATTAGTAAATACAACATATTTCTAAACGATGCATTTACTAATACATCACGCGTTTCTTGACGTGGTTTTTAGTCGCTAAAATCGATATAATTAGGACTATGACTGCAACAGAAAAGTCTGAGGTGATGCGTGCCAAAGTATGGAATGGGAGATGCATGAGGAAGATCGATTTTATCTATAGCCCACCAGTAAACAAGCTCCCTCTTGAAGATCTTTTGGAAAGCTGGGATGAACACTCATTACTGATTGGAGACGTTAATGAGCACTCATGGATTTGGGGTTATAAAAAATAATCAGGCAGGTGATGTAGTTGAAAATCATATCTATTCGGGACAATGTGACTTCGTAGATAATGTGCAGAAGTAACCAACATTTCTCTCCTATAAAGCTGACCAGACGCACCCTGACATTGATCACTGCCATCCATCACTTGCGCGGAAAATTAAACACGATCTCATTTCACCTCCGGGTGGAGCTGGTCATAAAATCCTAATTATAGACGCTGAAAGTCGAACATTATGGTAAACATTAAAATCACACAATTATATGAAAAAGAAATACGACTTTATATATAACAAAAAATTTAACATAAGTACATAATAATATATACTGAAAAACGGCAACATTTTCTCGTTCATTTTTACATATAATGTAAAAACATATTTTTCATATAATGTTGATTAATGAAAATATAAAAAAGTTTAATTTTGATAATTTTTTTTCCTGGTCTATTCACCTTTTTTTATCCAGAAGCAATCGTAGGCTTTATATTGATAAATTTAAATGAATTAATACAGATTCGATCAATCCTATCGAAGGCCCTCTCAAAATCCAAAACAGATAGACCTACAATATATTTTTTCGATAAATTACTAATATTAATAATTTTTTAACATCCGTCTAATTGTTTGTTCGTTTTCTATGACAGTGGATTAGATTAGATTAGATTTTTATTCAGGGCAATCAACATCTAGGTTATTACAGGGCATTAAAATATAAAACAATTGTCTTGTTTATAAAGTATATCAATAAGAAATAATAATAACGATAGGAAGTATACATAAGGTGTACTAGAAACCAATTACTAATAAGTACAACCAGGGCCCTGTTTCATAACGAAAGCTAATAATATTAGTTAATAGTACAAGTGTAGAAACTAGTGAGGAATAATACTAAAACTTATTTTTCTCATGATAGGGATGACTAGTAGTTATATTAAAAAAATACTAAAGTACAAGTTACTATTGTAAGTAATTGTACAAGTCTGTGTAATTGAATTAAGGTAAATCCAAAAAACTAATAGTATTAGTTTGTACTTTATTATGAAACAGGGTCCAGGTGTGATAAAGATCTAAATACAGCTTAGATTAGATTAAATTTTTATTCAGGGCGATAAACATCTAGGTTATTACACTCTTTTTACTTTATTTATCTTCTTGTCTTTGACATTTGATAGTTTAATGTAGATTATTTCCTTTTTTACACTGGTCGATATTGGTGGATTATATTTTAGTATAAAGTTGAGTTTCTTTCAGAAATTTAATTATTTTATCTATGGATTCTGCTGAGTCTTTAAGGGCCAATTTTAGAAGGCTTGACGAAATTATGAGTATTCTTAAATTATATGCTTTATGGATAATGGGGACTGACAGGTTTGGCATATAGGCTGGTCCTCTTTTGTGATTAAGTGGAGGTGAGTTAATTTGGAATGTCCTATTCTTACCCTTGCAACAATCACTTCTTCTCTTCTGTTTCCCCTTATGGCACTTGTCCACTTTTGTGTGTTTTTTTGTGCTTTGTGTTCATGGCAGTGGATTAAAAGTCTGTTTATAATGTTTTGATGCACTCAATTAGAATCTGTTTTTATGGTTAGTCCTCTTAATTGGTACATTAAATATAATTTAATTATTTGGTAAAAGAAAAATATTGATATCACTTCATTATACGACGAACTATTTTTTAAATTAATGTGGTTTAATTTAATTTTCACACAAGTAAACAATAATTAGTGGAAGGCGAAATATCCCATTCGAAACACCCTCACTGATACTCGGCCGAATGTGATCTCTGTTGGATTGAATTGGTTTTCAACCAGTCTGTGTTTACCAAACTGTCCTTAAGGCGCCTTCACACACTTAGAAGAGGA
>NW_027105412.1:148412-153827 GCF_000696795.3 Halyomorpha halys | reverse complement strand
TAAAACCAACGTTTCACCCCACATACACACGGGAGTGCGTCTAGGAAAAAGACATTATAGAATTTATAGAAGTCTAGATCTGTATTTAGAACTTTATTATACCTAGTTGTATATATTAGTAACTAGTTTCTAATCCACCTACATGTATACTTCCTAACATTATTATTTATTTTTGATTTACTTTATAAACATAACAATTATTTTGTATTTTAATGTTCAGTCAATTCTATAATGCTTTTTCCTTTAGACCTGACGAAGCCCTGCTTAGTTGGACAAAACGTTGGTTAACAATAAATAGATTCTTCTTCCAATAAATAATTATCTATCTCACCCGGATTCTATTTATTTCAATCTACTGTTGATTAGATTGGATTAGATTAGATTTTTATTCAGGGCGATCAACATCTAGGTTATTACACCCTTTTCACTTCATCTATCTTCTTGACTTATAGTTGAATGTAGACTATTTATTTTTTACACTGGTCGGTATTGGTGGTATAAATTATTTTCGGTATTATATTTTAGTATAAAGTTGTGTTTCTTTGAGGAAGAGTTGTGTTTCTTAACAATTTTTTAATTTTTTAAATGAATAATTATTACATTTCTGGTTTATCATCATCAACAATAAATTCATGTATCCAACCGCAAAATTTAGGGTTTCACGTTGAAACTTATGTATAAGCCAAATATTTAATTAAATAATCTATTCGTTTACCATCTGCGGCTTTAGTTCTATGTTACTTTTGTAATATATTCGAGTATATATTACTATTCCAAATAAATTTGGAGCACTTACTTAACATCAGCGTTGGGGTGAAAGGGCAGCGCTGGGATCTCGAAGAGCCTTGCTCTACGCCTCAAGTGCAGGGAATAGATTGGACTCAAGGACTAGGTCCAGAGTATAAATATTGCTCATATCGTAAATAACAATAGTGTCAATGTGACTGGTACTTTTATTTTATTGTCATATTAGGTCAAAAAATAAATATACTTATTTTATTTTATCTCTATGTCTTCATGTATATAGTTTTATTATGTTCAGTTTATTTATCTTTCTGTATATATACATTTTTGGGAGGTCGTGCTGTCACCGTAGTAAGGCGCGATGCTACTAACTCCAAGGACCCGGGTCTGAATCCAGCTGGGCAGAAACTTGTTTTCTGTTACACTGTAACCGTAAGTCAACCCTGTGGGTTCTGGAGTCCACCCAGCCTCATAATTTGAGTAATAATCTGACGGTCGAGCATGATTCTGACCAAATCACCTCCTTTCACAACTGTTGTTCTAGTAACAAACAGTACTTCCTTACAAAGTACTGAGCCCATGCCTCTTCATGTGTTGTAGTGGTAAATATTTTTATTTTAATATATGCATTTAGAGTACTAATGGTTATCTCCCAAGGTTGTGGAAGATTTTAACATTTATCAATCAAATTTGATGTATGACTGCAAAATGAAACTCAACTGCAAAAATAAATGACCCGAAGGCAGAAAAAAGGTCCAAAAAAGATAGAGAAGGATTGCTTATGTTTACGACACCCATTTTAAGAGCCCTTGTTCTGAGGCATATAAAAAGAATATTGGTTATACCCTTCCACCCTTCCCGGGACCTTCGTTACAGTGCAAATGTTTATTAGTTTCTAAGGAAATAGGTCCGCATACTGCATAGCGAATTTTCAATGTAGATTGAAAAAATCAGTATTTTTATAAAGGTTATAATCTTAAAAATAGTACTGTATAAAATTGTTGGTTGTCAAGTTTTATAACTGGCAGACATTTTCAAGGAACAGATTCAAAAATAATAAGAAACTTCTCTTAATGCTAATTAATAAGCTTCAAGTTTTTTAGATATTTTTTTACTAACAGTTACCTATACCAGAAATATATTGTAAAGGAAACTATACATATCCTGATAAACCTCTAATTCAAGTTTCTAGTTTGCGCATGCGCAAATCAGCATTTGTACTTATCTTACGATGGTTCCCAATATAGACTTATAACAGTTATCTAGATGAAATATCTACGTGAAAAACTGTGAGATAAACTGAAGTGATACTGCTCACATAAGGACATAAATACAGGAAAGTAATCATTCATTTATAAAATTCTCAGGTAATCTCATTGTGTGATTACGTTCCTTAAGAATGCCAGACACCATAGTAGTTAGCAAAAACATGAGCCCTAATAGAGTTATTTATCTTAAAATTTTTTGGAGATTAGCTTTTTAAAAAGCAACGTTTCAGAACAATATTGAATGGGACGTACTGAAAGATCAGTAGTTAGTGAATTAATTTTGAAAAATGTATATCTCAAAAACCATTTGACGTACAGATGTCTATTAGCACTCAAATTAAAGCTAGTTTAATAAGCTATAAAGTAATTTATGACCTTTACCTTCATAGGAATAGTAGTTTTCATGATATTTGCTAAAATAAATTAATTTATAGTTGTTCGGACAAATTTACATTTTCCAAATTTATATTTATACGTGAATATCATAAAAACTACTATCCTTACGAAGATAAGTTTCAGAAAATACTTTATAGAAAGTTAAATTTCCTTTATTTTGATTGTTGGCAGACATATGTCCGTCTTATGGATCTAGAGATATATTTTTTCAAAAATCCATTTTATATGAACAACTAGAAATTAAAATTTTGTGAGTTTATTTTGTCAAATATCATAAAAACTACTAGTCCTACATAGATAAACATTATTAACTATTTTATAGTAAATTTAACTAGCTTTAATTTGAGCGCTGGAAGACATCTGTAAGTCAAATGGTTTCTGAAATGAAATTTTCATAAATCAAACTTATTGTCCGAACAACTATAAATCAATATATTTTAGCAAAAATCATGAAAACTACTATTCCTACGAAGGTAAAGGTCATAAACTTGTTTATAGTCCATTAAACTAGCTTTAATTTGAGTGCTAATAGACATCTTTATATCTCATAGTTCCTGAGATATAGAATTCTTAAAATAAATTAACTACTAATCTTTCAGTAGATTTTTAAGGAATTTGCTTTATAAAAAGCTATATTTCGAGAACTATTGGACATAAATAGCTCTTTTAAAGCTAATATTTCAGCAAATTTACTCTTCTTTAACTAATGTTCTCTTAGATTTTCTAATGTTGTTGGTAGTTTTTAAGATATAGAGCTCCGAATGAAAGATCAATGTTTTTTTAAGGTTTTGAAACAGCCACTATTTTTTATTCCCCCTACCTATACTTGGCAGACTCATGAATTTTGACTAGTAATTATACCTAGTTTTCATTAAATTAATCAAAAATTGGGGTGAGATAACTGCCTTTTTTTCTTCCTGGCTCATGTACTATAGACTCCAGTAGATAAGACTTTAGTCAGTGCCGCGTAGCCTGCCTATGAAAGTCACTCTGCTCCTCCGTACTTTATTATTTAAATTAACATTTTATTGGCATTCAACCAATTATTAGAAGAAGATAGTTGACCGTATAAAGTAGATTGTAGGAAGATAGTCCTGGTAGTGGTCAATAAAGGTACCAAAATAGTAAAAGAAAACTATTTATTGTTAACCAACGTTTGCAGGGCTTCGTCAGGACTAAAAGAAAAAGCATTATAGGATTGACAGGACATTAAAATAAAAAACAACTTTTTGTTTATAATGTATATCCAAAAGAAATAATAATAACGTTAGGAAGTATACATGAAGGTGGCCTAGAAACTAGTTACTAATAAGTACAGCCTAGGTGTGATAATGATCTAAATACAGATCTAGACTCCTATAAATTATATAATGTCATTTTCTATACGCACTCCCTGTAACGAAACGTTGGTTTTATTTTACTATTTCCATATCATTATTGACCGGACTATCTTCTTAAAATATAACTATTTATGCTGTTAATGAGCCAACCCTGTGGTAACGCAGCATTCTAAAGTGTCCAACTCATAAAGTGGGTACCCTTAATTGGGGAAAAATGTGACGGTTGAGTATGATTTAGACTAAATACCTTGCACAATCGTTGGTCTAGTACTTCCAGAGTTCTTTACCCCTGACTCTTCATGGGTTGTAGGAGTGCAGATTTATTCATTTTATATTATTTATTATCAACGAATCGAAATGCACCCATGGGACTTTAACCCTCCTTCGTTACTTTTAATAATATTCCTCTACCCAGATCCGACACAGTGCGATACCTTGGATTCATCTTAGACAAAAGACTCACCTAGAACCAACATACTAGACTTAAAAGATAAGAACTCAACAGACGATTCAGCCAACTATACCGACTGCTCAGCCGGATCTCTCATTTTTCACTAGAAAATACATTTCTAATATATAAGACTATATTCAGTCATATTTGTATCTACGGACATGAACTTTGGGGAACAGCTAAACCATCTAACATCAAACATATCCAATCCTTTCAATCCAAAATCCTAAGAACTATAGTCAATGCACCTTATTACGTTTTCATCTAAACACTACACCATGCCCTTCACATCCCTTTTGTTCTTGAGCTCATACCAACAAAGTTATCAAAATTCCATATAAATATTTTTAATCATCCTAATTCTTTGTTTCAATCCTTATCCAGCTCCACCTATCCCTAAAATCCACCTCGACGGCCGAAACGGCAGTGGCCAAGAGACTTATTAAAATAAAAATGGACAATTGGAGTTCTGGCAATGGTCAAATTCTCCACTCAAGTTGAGTGTTTGCAGCTTAGTGCACTGGCTCAGCCTCCAATGGCTCATTACCAGTGACGCGGTGAGAGCAAAGATCTACCTCTCATACATGGGTGATAGAGTAGGCTCATAGATCCTCAGGTCGATACTGTAAGTATTGTATTTAAGTGTGTAAATGCGACTGATGATTATTTTATTTATTTATGTACATAGTTTGATTCTGTTTATTTTCTTTATCCTTGTGTTTGTATATATTTAGAGAAAGATTTTATTTCTTTTTTATGTAGTTTTTTCCATTTATTTATTTATTTTTATTCTTATGTCATTTATTGCCCAACAATGTTGTGGCAGATTTTAATATTTATTAAGAAATAAAAAAAGAATTAAGGTTTCTGACAGAAATTGAAGTTTTGTGGTCCCCTGAGTCTAAATAACGAAAAATCGAAAAATAGTATGTGTTTGATTGTGTCAGCAGCCTAGCTTAAAAGCAAAAAGTTTTACGAAACTAAAATTTATATGGCTGGGATGTGACTGCGACCTAAAATAATATTAACAGAGCGGTAACACCACTTAATCAAATCGATTTTTCAATTTTCTCGAAAAACACTTTTAACAATTTTGATTAAACTCGGTATGTAAATGTACAATTAAATGGCCTTTGATATTAGAAAAGAATTATCCTCATTTAATTAGATTGATAGTGCTTAAATTTCCTCTAAAATACCTTAAATTAAAAACATT
>NW_027105412.1:145614-147348 GCF_000696795.3 Halyomorpha halys | reverse complement strand
TGTGTCATGAGCATATGTGGAAAGGATAGTGTTAGGATGGGATGGGATGTCACCTGTAAAAATTGTATAAAGGATAAGACTAAGAATACTTACTACCTTGAGTTACACGAACAGAATGAGGTGAGAGAATCTGCCGAAATGATAAGAACGGATAGTGAGGAATCATTTTTGTATTTAATATTTATTAGATTGATAGACAATATTTTGCTTAAAGTAGGTCAAGGGAGATATCGTTTATGAATTGAACGGGATTAATGTAATTAAATCAATAATTATTTAAAAGTATTGGCCGATTTCAGTTGAACAAGACAGAAAAGTCACAAATCATCTATTAAACAAAATTACTGTTCAAATAAAAAAATGATTGTATCTATTACGAGAGACTTTTTAATAATATAGTGGTTTTCTTGAGGTTGTTATAAAACATTTATCTTTGTCAATATCAGCTATCTACGTAAATCTTTATAATAGTGTTTAATTCAACGAGATATCGAAAATAATTTATTTAAAGTGCATGTAACATTCGGAATTGACGCGCAGTTTAAAGTGAATTTATGAAAAATAATAAAATAATGATAAAAAGTAACACATTGCAATTTATTTTAAATGCATAATGAAGTTCAGTGTGCTTTCTAATATTATAGGTGCTTTATAGAATTCTATAAAAGTAATTTACCATTTTACCATTAGTCAGGAAAAATAATAGTCTGTTTACTCCTTAAGGCCAGAAATTGTTTCAGCACATTTTGTTAGACTGAATACAGAAATTCATTAAAAATATTTTGAAGTTAAAAAACCAAATTGAATGTAATTTATTTTAAGTTAACATATTGTAACATATTATTCATGTACTTTAATAACCTACAAACAACAATAATCCACCATAATAACAATCTTCACCTATGTATATTACAATTCACACAATTATATTCACCTCATAATCAGTCAAAAATTTGAATTTCATAAAGGAAATCATGTCATATCTACATTGGTTTACACTGTGCTCACTTTTCATATCATTCATTATTGGCGCATTTTCTCCTCTCATTAGCACAACCATTGCTCATTATTTCTTGCAACCTCTTTGGACCTCATCTCATGTCCAGTGTGCTGTTTGGTTACCTCCCTATTTATATGCACCACTTTCTATTTTAAATTAAACTAAATTGGAGGATAAAAATAAATCCTAACAAATCCCATCAAATCACATTTACTCTTCGTCGTAAACCTACTAACTGCCCTACAGTTTCATTTAATAATGTTACTCTAACCTCTGTCGAACAGATCCGCTACATTGGACTACATTTGGACAACCGATTAACTTGGAATCCTCACACAAGACTGAAAAGACAGAAAACTGCACGCAGATTCCGACTATTACAGCACTTACTAGACAAACAGTCTAAACTTCCAACTCATTACAAAAGACTGATCTACATGACAATAATAAGGCCCATCTGGGCATGCGGAGTTGAGCTTTGGGGCTCCACTAAGCCTTCGAATTCCTCTCGTATCAAATCTTTACAATCCAAAAACCTACGTAAAATCCTTAATGCTCCTTATTTTGTTACTAATCCATAAAGATCTAAATGTTCCTTATGTAACCAATGTAGGCCGAACCCGATATTATTCCTCCCATAATAAACTCCCTAACCACCCAAACCCACTAGTTTCTAACCTTGCTTCCTCTTCCATTCCTGGCAATCCTCCGAGGCGCCTGAAAAGAAGATGGCC
>NW_027105412.1:139434-143882 GCF_000696795.3 Halyomorpha halys | reverse complement strand
CGTGGCGCTACAGAACAATTTGGATGCTCAGAAGTTCCCAGGAATCCAGTTCGTAGTTTACAAAACTTACTTAATTGATTATTGGAAATATTGATGAAATTTTTCTAAGAGATGTTTTATAGAACCATACAGGCTATTTATACCTTCCTCGCTTTTACCTTATGAAGCTTATACTGCCCACAAGTTTTCTCTCTATACCCACTCTCTTAAATTAGTTCGAAGGGGGATTTAGAAAAACAAACATCATCAACTCTGGCGGAGTAATATTTCTAAAAGATACTCATGTTAGTGTTGGCTGTAAAGCGGTATATAAAGGAGGGAGTCACATAAAGGGGGTCGGTTTGGACTTTGACTGGCCCACAAGACCGTGATGGATTAACTCGGTCACGTGATGAATGGTCCTATATTCTCTCATCTTTCCTCCTTCGTTCATCTCCAATAAGAACGAAATGTTCCTTTTCTGGCTTATATCAGGGCCGAACAGATGGTGGTCACGTCAAGCTATTATTAATTGCGTTGTATTAAGTATTAACTCAGCTTTATTTTATTAAAAGAGGTATGCTTTTTGTAAAGATAGATAATTTTCAAAAATATAATAATGTCAGTTTTAGGACGGTAGTAATTATGAGTTTTGTGGCCATAGTAATTTCAATTGAATATAATTGGTACTTTTATTTTATTTTATTAGTACTATTATTTTTTTTTGCTGACATCCCAACCCACCCTAACACAGTCCTAACAACATACGTTGATGCCACATGTATACTGTCTGTAAACAACGATCCAACTAATGCATCAACAACACTAGAGACACACATAACATCTACTGAAGAATGGTGTCAAAATTGGAGAATCAAAATAAATCCTGACAAATCCTATCAGATCACCTTTACTCTCCGTCGTAAACCTCTACCCACCTGTCCTATAGTATCCTTTCTAAATACACCACTAACACCTGTTGAACAGATTCCATACTTAGGACTCCATCTTGACAAGAGACTTACTTGGAATCCACACACAAAACTGAAACGACAAGAAACTGCTCGTAGATTTCGATTGCTACAACACTTACTTGGCAAACGCTATAAACTTCCCATTCAGTACAAAAATAAGTATACACTACAATAATCAGACCAATTTGGACATATGGAATTGAGCTATGGGGCTCCACCAAACCATCAAATTCCTCCCGCATCCAATCGTTACAATCCAAAATCCTACTTAAAATCCGTAATATCAGTTGAATACCCTTCCACGTGACTGATACAGACTGCAACAAGCTGAAGAGTACACATTACTAATTGACACAATTATAACTAAATATGTACTATTACGATTATTACTTTCTAATTATTGTAATTTAAAATTTAATCAGAGTTATGATTAGTAATTCCAACTACTTAATACTTCGTTGTAATTATTATAATGGACTGATATTACTATAATAAATAAAACAAACGTAATCGGATTTCTATTTGACTGTAATAAGTAATTGCTATTATTATTTGGAGAAATTCCAGGTCCGAAAAGGGATTAACTTTGGGTGGTAAAATACTGGTGCTTGGGTATGCTGATGATTTGGTATTATTGGGTGATGACAAAGAAATTATAGAACTAAATACAACTACGTTGATAAACTCAAGTAAGGAACTAGGTCTTGAAACAAACACGGATAAAACAAAATACATGATTAGCTGCAGAAGTGCGAGCAATTTCGGTGATATAGATATAGGAGAAAATACTTTTGAACAGGTAGATAGGTTTAAGTATTTAGGTTCTACGGTAACTAGGAAAAACGAAATTGACGAAGAAATAAAAGCAAGATTGAAGGCGGGAAATGCTTGTTATTTTTCAATTTCAAAACTGCTTAGCTCGTGCCTTCTATCGAAAAACATAAAAATTAGAATTTACAAAAATAATATCCTTCTCACTGTTCTTTATGGATGTGAGGCGTGGCCTCTTACACTGAGGGATGAACATCGTCTTAGGTTTTTCGTAAATAAAGTATTGCGCAAAATGTTCGGACCGAAAAAGGATAAATTAACGGGAGAAGATTTGAAGATTACACAACGCTGAATTAAGGGTCCTACACCCGGTAAATATAATTCAAGTTATAGCATTGCAGCGTATAAGATGGGCATGTAAGGTTGTAGGGGTTAGTAACGGGCGGATCCCTAAAATATTAATAAACACTGAACCAACGGGTAAACATCCGAGGGGTAAACCGAAACGTAGATGGGAGGATTGCATTAAAACTGATTTAGTGGTATTGGGTTTGGATGGGCATTGTATGCAGAGAACGTTTGGTATCGACTTCGAACCTTCGGGTTCGTTAGGCCTTAATTATTATTATTATTAAGTAATTGCTATTACGTTTTGTCCACACTGCCTGTAAAGATTACGATTTGCTAATTATGACAAATGGGAATGCGATCTGCAAACAGTGCAGGATTTCAGACATTTTGTGTAGAAAGTTTGAACTGGACAGCGCCAAGCTAATATGAAAACAGGCATTGATAGTTTGTCCTGTAAAATCTAAACACATTTTACATAAAAATTACAAATAAGAACTCTATAGCAATCAAATCAATTTTTATTTACTTTCTATCGTATACAGTTTATATTTACATTAATTTCATAATGACTTGGAGATAGTATGGATATATTTGAGAAGAAGGTCGGGGGTGCGATCAGAGAATAACACCAATCAGTTATTAAAACCTATTTATTTTTGCCAAAGTTTCGGCCATAATTTCAAGTCTTCATCAGGGCAAATAACAAAAAAGAAGATAATAACCATTAGCTTTGTTTTTCCATAACTCTAATTTTCAAATTATAATTATCAAACTAAAGTATTCATATTTCGTATAACTTTACATTACTTTTTTTTAATATGTATAATATAGATATATTTTCTATCTCTCTATTTTATTTTTTCATTTTATTTTTTTTTACAATTAGTAAATATGGTCTTTGTTTAAATGGAGTGTTACAGGCGTGTAGAGCAACTAACCATTGGTAGCACTCTAATGACATCTTACATTAGCTGGTCTCGTGGCCATCTTCTCTTCGGAGGCGCCTCGGAGGATTGTAAGGAATGGAAGAGGATGCTAGGTTTGAAACTAGGGGGTTTGAGTGGTTAGAGAGTTTATAATGAAAGGAGTGATATCTGGTTCGGGCTAGATCGGTTACATAGGGATCATTAAGGTCTGTATGTATGATTTTATTTGTGACAAAGTAAGGAGCATTGAGGATATTACGAAGGATTTTGGATTGTAAGGATTGAATTCGAAGGTTTAGTGGAGGCCCAAAGCTCAACTCCATATGTCCAGATTGGCCTTATTACAGTCATGTAGATCAGTCTTTTATAATGTGTTGGAAGCTTAGAACGTTTGTCCAGTAAGTGCTGTAATAGTCGAAATCGACGTGCAGTTACCTGTCTTTTCAATCTTGTGTGAGGATTCCAGTTTAATCGAATGTCCAAATGTAGTCCAAGGTAGTGGATCTGTTCTACAGGGGTAAGAGTAACATTATTAAATGAAACTGTAGGGCAGTAAGTGGGTTTACGACGAAGGGTAAAGGTGATGGGATTTGTTGGAATTTATCTTAATCCTCTAATTACGACACCATTCTTCGAGAAATTCAGTAATTTTAGTTTTGAAATTATTAATAAACTAAAATATTCATATTCCTGTGCATTATATAACTTCAAATTTTTATTTTATTGCCTTACTTATGTTATTTTACTTCCATAGTAATTGCCTGTATATACGTTTTATTTCCCACTTCTTTCACTACTTTATTTTTATCTAATTTCATTCTGCAAAATTATTTACTTTAATCATTCTATATATCTATTATTCATCTTGTTTTTTTGTTCTTAGCCCTGATGAATGCCAAAAATTCTGGCCGAAATGTTGGCAATAATTAATAATTTTTTTTTAAATTTATTTGTGTTGTTCTCTTCCTTACAATGTTTAAGATAAAAGAACTTCTTCTTGAAAGGGTTCTTCCACCAAAAATGGAAGGAGAAACGCTGACAAATAGCCTGTCTTGATGCATCAGTTAGAATCTTATCGTCTTTAGTGATTACCGTCAGTGAACATCCTTATGAAGTGATTCAGCAAGATTTAACAAGATAAATGAGTCTTCTTTTATAAAATCTTAAGGTGATGGTTTTTTTAGAAATATTATATTATATGTATATATAATATATAGGGGTACGGCTTGGCTAAGTGGTAAGGAACTGTGCTACTAACTTTAAGGACAGATAATATTATTTATTCTGTTACTGTAGCCCTGAGTCAACCCTGTGGGTTCGTGAGCCCTTCGGGGTCCACCCGGCCTAATAGAGTGTGAATCCTTAATTCGGGGAAAATTTAGTGGGCTTGTATTCAAACCAAATCACCTCCTTGCACAACCTTTGGTTTATGAACAGTAATTCTTTA
>NW_027105412.1:132565-138827 GCF_000696795.3 Halyomorpha halys | reverse complement strand
TGAAGGTCTCAGTTATACTTTTTATAACTGTATTTTGAGTCTGAGTAACAGCCCTGGTGAGTAGATGGGTATTTAGTTAGACGTTAATTTTATTATTTGTATTCTGAAGTGTTCCTCCTGTTTCATACCGAGGTAAGTAAGATGTCTCTTAGTGTGTATTGCTTGTTCGTTTAGTTTTTGTGGAGTTTTCTTGTGTATTTATGCTTGTGTTTATGTCTCTGAGTTTGTCCGTGATAAGTTGCGGTCCTTGAAAAAGTAAACTTCTTGCACTCCATAGCTAAGCGTGAGTCAATTATCTGGGCTTCTACTGTATATGGCTGGATCATTTGTCATGCAGGAAGTTCGTTCCGAACTTGGTGGCTATGCAATCGTACGACTAGTAACTAGTTAGGCTAAACTATTGTTCCAGAAACTCCTCTCGGAAAATTCCTAATCTCCTGAACAGTCCTAGGGAAATCACTTGTTTAGGTGGAAACTTGTAGAACTTTCATTAGCACCACCTAGCAACCGCTGCACTTAACCTCGGATAATCTTGTTCCTGCAGAGTTCTCTATCCTGATAGTGTAAGAGTAAGGAACTTGTTAATCAAACTTTAAGACCTACAGTTCTTCTAAGAAATATAAATAATAATAGCTAATAATGACTATTTAATTTTTGTATACAATCTAAATTCATTTTTACAAAACTATTGTCCCTTAAAATTAAGGAACTATAAAAAAAAAGAAAAAAATATTCTAGTCTAGACTTTAGTACATAATTAAGCGATAGCGATTTTTGAGATTTTTATTTCAGTTATTTACTTTGTATTTACTACTTTATTACTTTACTAAGTGTATGGTAAGAAGAATTATTTTGGTCATGATTAATTTAGAATTTCAGGTTCCTTCATTAATACACTTTTTGAGATCCCTAGAGTCCTAATAGTCTAGTCTCGCAAAATGATCTCAAGAAGAAATATATTAAAGTCAATCAGGTCGTATAATAAATGGGACGAAACAGGAATGCGAAATAGTAGCTGTTGGGAAAAAGGGGAACGGAAAGAAAATCAGCGAAAGGATGGTTGAACACCGGCTGAGATGATTAAGTGAAATGGTGCAAAAACTCCAGAACATTATCGGACCTCAAAACTGGCCTACTTTCTCTGCCTCGGGAAATGAAAAAGAATTATTTCAACTCAATGATGGTTTTCAACATAATACATTTTCTTATAAGGGTTCGATAAAAGCGAGCTTAAATATAAATATTTTGGGCTTTGAGGAACTTACCAAACTAAAATAATCTAAAAAGAAAGTCATGAAACGTTTATATTAATAAAGTTTATTGTTAAAAATTAAAATTTTTGAAATTTCTCAGAGCAATAGTCTCGGTAATTATTTGTCTTGTGTAAATTGTATTTATTCCTATAAGGTGAAGATGTTTGGGGTAGTGTCAGAGAATAACACAAATAAGTAACAATAACAGAAAGGGACTCCGGTACCCACAGGGTTGACTCAGACCTACCAACGAACCATATCGGGAATCAGTTTTTGTTGGACTGTATTCATCCCTCCTTCTAGACGACTAGTTGAAAAAGATAATATGTTCTAAATTGTTTTTTGTTAATTTTTTAACATATATTTATCCCATTTTCCCTCTCGTTTTAGAGGAATTTAAAAATAAAAATTCACAGAGCCAATAGTTTCTACAATAAATTAAAACTAAATCAGTACCGCTACAACTTATAAAGTATCAGGGGTGCAGTACAGTATCAGGGGTGCAGTACAGTATCAGGGGTGCAGTACAGTATCAGGGGTGCAGTACAGTGTCAGGGGTGCAGTACTGTGTAAAGAAGTACTGTTACTAAACCGAAGGTTGTGCGAGGAGGTCATTTAGATTGAACCAAACCCCATTTGCCCCAATTAAGGTTTCACTCTGTATAAGGCTGAGTGGACCCAGAAGGGCTTCCAAACCCACAGGGTTAATTCAGGGCTACATTGACAGAATACATATATATAAATATGGAATATTTTAACGATAATTTTTCTTTTTTGGTTTTTAAATTGACGGAAGAAGGTTCTAGTTGGCTATAGAAGCTTTCAGAGATAAGCCTTTTTATTTCAATTGAACATTTCAGAGTTACTGGTTGGATTCCCAACACCTCTAACTATTTTATATTAATTGGAACAGAATAATTTAAAAAAATGATGACGTATATTACATAGTATGATAGTACTTTTATCCATATTTGCATATCTACATCATCAAACTTTGAAAACGACAACACACCACCGCAATAAAGCAGAAAATCACAGGTTTGGATTTCACCGATTCTACACTAACGAAAGGGTTAGATTTTTTCATAATATATATACGATATAATCGTCTAATATTATTTTTGCTATAATGTGTTTCAAAAATAATATTAGATGAATTTGTCAGTTTACTTATACGACGGTGTCTGAAAAGTTTCCGACCTAACAAAAACACAAGAAATTTTTTCTGAATTTGTGATTTACTTGTAACTCTACGCACTTCTCCCAGCAATGCTCTCATATCTGTAACCCGTCCAAAAAGTACTCGGGGTTTTTCTCTGCAAAATAATTGTTAACGAAGGTGATTTCCTCTTCATTTGACCAAAATCTCTGTCCTCCGAACGTATTTTTTAGATGAAGGAACAAAAAGAAGTCACTTGTGTGGCTAGATTTGGTGAGTAAGGCGGATAGTCAAGCAGTTCAAACCGTAATTTGTGGATTTTCTATTTGGTATCTGGATTTGGATCTAATATTACTTTTGCTATCACATTCTTCCTATATGCCACAACGCAATCCAAGGAATTACAAACTACCTGGTGTATATTGAACACCAAAATCTCACTATCCTCATCTTTCTAGATTTTTCCAAAGAGTTTGACACAGTTGACCATAATATATTCTTTACTAAATTGCGTAATCTTCATCTATCCAACAGTGCCCTATGCTGGTTAAAATCCTTTCTCTCAAATCGGTCCCAGTTTGAAGTCGTCCCAGGTGAACCTCCATCTAAAACTCTCCCCCTTTCCTTTGGTGTTCCTCAAGGATCTTCTCTATCTCCTACTCTGTTTACTATTTACATGAACGACCTTCCCCTCCAGACTCATCACTCACAATACCACATCTATGCAGATGATTTCCAAATATACCTGTCCTTCCCGCCTCCTGACCTATTACCAGCCACAGAGAAGCTTCATGAAGGATGGGATTTGCGAATGGGCAAGAGCTAACAAGTAGAAGCTAAATGCGGAGAAGACGAAGATAATCTTAATAGGCTCCAATCATCTCGTTAAAACTGTTCCTAATATTCCAACTCTGTTCCTACATGATAGTCCCATCAAATTTTATCCCACCATATATAAAACCTGGGAATAATCTTCGATCAAACACTTTCCTGGGAAAATAACGTATCCAATATCTCCCACCGTACCCTTTCAACTTTAAAACGTCTAAATTACCTCCGCCACCTATTTCCATTTGAAACTCGTAGGCTCCTTGTCGCTTCTCTAATATTTCCCCATATCGACTATTGCTGTACAGTATATGGGGTAGTCTCTGGGGATCTCGAGGTGAAATTAAAACGTTTGATTAATTGCTGTGTACGATTCATCTTCGGGATCCCAAGGGACGCCTCTGTTTCCCGTTTTTATGCAGAGTTGAAGTGGATTTATCCTATTTATGTATTTTCTGGCTTCCATCATCTTCCAAGTCATCCAATCCCGCCATCCATCATACATCTCCGAGCTCCTTCAATTCAAATCCTCTATACCATCCCGCAATACCCGTTCCCGGTCTTCAGATTTATACACAAGGGCCCACCGAACCGCTGCTTTCGATAAATCTTTCGCTATCCGAGCCTCATCCTTATGGAACTCCATCCCTTCCAACATCCGTCGCTCCAATACCCTCCCTATCTTTAAATCCCGCCTGTTCAATCATTTCCTATCCATTCAGACCCCATACAAGTGTAAATTAATACAATTGTAAATATGTATGTAAACTATTATATCTTTCTTAATTATTATTACATCGTTTTCTTTTCTCTTTTTTATTTATTAATTTTTTTTATTGTTCAACTGATAAAAGTGAGAAAGTAACCTATAATTATTTTTTTTATTATAACTGTTTATATTTATTTTTATTTTTTGTTTAAGTATTTCTGAGGCTCCTCAGCCCTCATCTCTATTGATTTCTTTGTATTATTCTAAAGGGATTCGTCCCAGAATGAATAAAGTATTATTATTATATATAACTACATCCAATATTTATGTATTCAATAATTTATTTCGTCAGGAGGGTACGAAAAAAAAGTGTTTCCCTTGTTCTAAGTAAAACAAAAATTATTAAATAAATAAATACTATATTTTTTATTTTTTTTAATTATTAAAGGAACCATTAAGCTAAATAAAACTTTGCCTCAAGTAGTTTTTTTTTTACTGTAATTGGTCATTTCGTTTACTTTATGAATTGGCCATAAGCTCTTCATTTATAACAAACAGAATTTTAACTCCGATTAAACCGCAAGATACATATAATAAAAAAATAAAATAAAGACTAAAGAAGTCTTGAAAATAAAAATTAAATCTTTGAAGTCCTGGTGAATTAATTATCTTTGAATCAAAGCAAAAGGGCTCATTGGTGTACCCAATAGTTTATCAACTAAATAAAGTCACGCAACCAATTCGGTAAGATGACAGAAACACGTATCTCCTCAAAGCACGTGATATTTGTCGTTGAAATTGTCCAATGGTTTATGTATTAGCGAGTTCTGATCCGAGGGGCGTGAACCGTGAGATCTCGAGAGACAAACACCTTCCCAGGCAACGCCTCAATTAAATCTAATTGGGGTTTCCCACTGACAGTACCGCACCCTCTGTTTACCCGTTTACATTTGATTCCTCTGTTACTCCTACGGATAGTCAGAGATAGTACAATAGTGTATTTTAGGTCAATCTTTTGAGATTATAATAAAGGCCAATACAATAGAATCCAGATACGATTGGTTAAGTGGGAGGGCCGGTTAAGCGCAGTTCAACTGTTTTATAAAACATATAAAATATTATGTTGCAAAATAAGTTCGTAGCGTATTTCAATATTGAAATTTAATCCTCTCTGTGCTTACAAAATCTATATTACTTGGTCAATAATGTTTACATATTCTTTTTTTTTCATTTATTTAATGTAATCTACAACTGTACAAAATAATACTATAAGTAAATATGTTGTATGTTTCATATACACTTGAAAATCTTGGAAAGGAACCACCCATCGTTGGTACTTCAAACATTAATTTATATTAGAAGGTCCCGTGGCCATCTTCTTTTCAGACGCCTCGGAGGATTATCAGGGGATTGTTAAAGATGAAATATTAAGAATTAATGGGTTAGGATGGTTAAGGAGTTTGGAATGAAAAGACGCTTGTGAATGATTTTATTTGAAACGTTTGGATTTTATTTGAAAAGGATTTTGGATTGTAAGGATTGGATGTGGGAGGAACTTGATGGTTTGCTCCCAGAGCTCAATTCCATATGTCCAAACTGGTTTGATTATCGTAGTGTATACTAATTTTTTGTAGTGAGTGGGAAGTTTAGAGCGTTTGTCAAGCAAGTATTGTAGCAATCGGAATCTACGAACAGTGATTACATATTCTAAAAAAGGATTAGTTATGGTGCTTTTATGCATCAGTTTCAATCGAGATTCCTTATCTTAAGTGGTATTTTGCGTGCTCAAAATGGAAGTAAAAAAAAAACCATTTTCTTCATTTAATGATTTTTTATTTCCGAAAAAGAAAATCCGAGATATTTTTATTCAAAAAAATATTAGTTTAAACTTAATATCACCATATATAAATTTTATCATCAATTCTGTTATTAACGTTTTAAAATGGAACACGAGGACGACCTCAATAATTCGTGTAATCTAATCAGCATCGAACAGAGTTCAACTAGTTGATTTACCTAAATGACATTTTGACTGACATTGCTCATATAGTTTATGACTGTTGCGAACTCTATAATATAAATATAAATTAAACCGTTAACTGTAACCTCCTTTTTATCAACACTGGAGTGCAGCTGCAGTTCGATGGTACACATGTATTCGTAGCATTGAAAAACTGCAGATAAATCAATTTGCAATAAGTTAATGTTTCATTAGTTTGTTCGGATTTTTCGCTTGCATTTCAGTAAGATTGCTGCTAATAAAATAAGATCTTATAAAATAACAATAAAACCATAATTCAGTAAACAACATTT
>NW_027105412.1:130997-132155 GCF_000696795.3 Halyomorpha halys | reverse complement strand
CTTATACAACAAGTTGCTGAGAAAATCCGCTAGGGACTCTTATGCATTTACGTTTAACATGACTTCAAATAGGGCTGCTCACAATCCTATAGTTATAACATTTAACATGGAAAAACAGATAACATTTAACACAACATCATGAATACCCCTTATATAAATATAAATTAAACCGTTAACTGTAACCTCCCCCTCCACTCTTGTACACACCTGCCTTTTGAGAAACACTGGAGTGCAGCAGAAGTTCGATGGTACACATGTATCCGTTGCATTGAACAACTGCAGATAAATCAATTTACAATAAGTTAATGTTTCATTTGTTTATTCGGATTTTCCCTTGCATTTCATTAAGATTGCTGTCATGCTAATAAAATAAGATCTTATAAAATAACAATAAAACCATAATTCAGTAAACAACATTTTCCAAAGTTCCTTTTACCATTGTCGTGGATGTTTATTGCTTCATCGTCATGAAAACTATTTTTTTTTTATCTTTAGCGAAATTTATAACAGTAAATTTGATGTATGCTACTATGGAGTGATACAGGTATGTAGCGAAACTACCTATTGGTAGCAATCAAAAGAGGTTTTACATTAGCAGGTTCTCGTGGGCATCTTCTTTTCAGGCGCCTCGGAGGATTGTCAGGAATAGAAGAGGAAGCAAGGTTAGAAACTACTGGGTTTGGATGGTTAGGAAGTTTATAATGGAAGGAATAATATCTGGTTCAGGCTAGATCGGTGAAAATTTCACATAAACATTTCATTAGTTGATATTATTTTCAAATATTGCTTTATATGGACAGTCGAAGAACACCCAGAATTTAATTTATTTTATTTTTAGAGATATTATTTTTTGAAAATCGGGACAGGTTAGTTCCCTATTATTTGAGTATCATCTATTATAAAAAAATATAGTCAAACATCCACATTAATTAAAAATAATTGAATCAGATATTTATCATTAATTTGAAACCAGAACGAAATTGATGAAATATTTATTCATTTGGACCGGTATTGCAATAATTGGAATTTAAAAACAATCACTTGATTTACGGGAAATGTAATATACAAAATGAAACCAACCTGGTCTGCTATTTTTAACGTAATTTCGTTTCTTTTTTTTTTCTTATAATTAATTATAATGTTACATAAATGCTTTAT
>NW_027105412.1:129516-129836 GCF_000696795.3 Halyomorpha halys | reverse complement strand
AAAAAAAAAATTTTAAAACAACAAACGAACCAGTCTGCCAATATTCTTTTCCTAACACAAAGAAACCGAGCTGAAGTTTTCTCTGCTTAATTGGAATAACTCACAGTTAAAATCACCTTTGATCTTAGTTAAGGTGGAAAACTAGATAAGCCGGAGAGAAAAAAAATTTTTTAAAATATTTTCAAAGGCCATAAAATCAAACCATTTTATATTAAAAGAGATGTTTCTCTTTATTTTAGAGACATCAAATTAAAAAAAATCTAAAAAACAAAATTAGGTCGAAAAAAGAGATAATTTTTTACAAAATATTAAAGATAAAC
>NW_027105412.1:127611-128997 GCF_000696795.3 Halyomorpha halys | reverse complement strand
GTTATTAATTAAAATACATTGAATTGAAAAGATAGTCCAATATATTGTATAAATTAAAGTTATTGCTAGTCTTACGATTTTCATTAAAAATTCACATTCCAGATTTATAAATTGAAAAATTACCCCACTAGAATAGATCCGCTACCTTGGACTACATTGGGACAAACAACTAACCTGGAATCCTCACATAAAAGGACTATTACAGCACTTACTAGACAAACGGTCTAAACTTCCAACACATTACAAAAGACTGATCTACATGATTGTTATAAGGCCAATCTGGACATATGGAGTTGAGCTTTGGGGCTCCACTAAACCTTCGAATTTCTCACGTATTCAATCCTTACAATCCAAAATCCTTCTTAAAATCCTCAATGCTGCTTACTTTGTCACAAATAAAATATATCTTAATGTTCCATATGTAACCGATCTAGCCCGAATCAGATAGCATTCCTTCCATTATCCAAGGAACCAACCGCCAAAGTTTCTAACCTTACTTTCTCTTCCATTCCTGACAATCATCAATCAACACTAATGAATACATGTAAAATAGTTCCTTACTGATTAAACCGTTAGTAGTGCAGTAATACCTCACTAAATTTGTAGAGAAATAATTATAATTAATTTTTATAATTAAATATTTAGACAAATACTAAAATCTCTTATTATAAAATAAACAATTAGAAGGAATCTAGATAAAACTACTTTCTTATTTCCAATATTTCTTGGAAACTCCTGAAATAACTCTTGCAACCTACGGGTGGGTAGTTTGTGTGCCTTTGGAGCAATTGTCTTTTTTCTTTTAACTTCTTGTCTCTGAACAGATTGAAAAAGTTTACCTAGATCGCCGATCTACCTCAATTAACATCGTGAAAATGTTTTTTTTTTTGTAGTTTTTAATAATTTATTTATTTTTATTTACTACTGTTTACGTATAAACACAATAAGTAAATTTGCTGTAAGTGATATTATGACATGATACAAACTTGTGGAGGATCTACCCATGAATAGAACATTTCTAAAAGAGAAGATCTCAAGCCCATCTTCTTTTCAGACGCATAGAATTAGGATAAGTTTCTCAAGGATGTTTCCCATGATTGGTAACAAAGAGATAGGACGGTAAGAGGATGGGCGTTCTGGCGGCTTGAAAATGTTTAAAAACATTTTTAATATTGGGAAGACTCTTGGAACTATAGATAATAAAAGATAAATTAATTAGATACTCACCTGAATTGATTATCTCATTTCATATCTTCATTTATTTATTCTCCTATTTTTTAATTTTTTTTCCAATCCCATATCACAGCCCTCGAAGATTAGTGTCGTAATTGGAGGATTAAGATAAATTCCAACAAATCCCATCAAATCACATTTACCCTTTGTCGT